>NC_060169.1:1757949-1762949 GCF_021292245.1 Micropterus dolomieu | reverse complement strand
AGTGGGCACTCCTCACATAGCTGTGCTCACCGTGGGCGTGTCCAGTGGGCTCCATAGTGCCCCCAAATGCATGCAAGGATTGGGATAAAGTTTCCCAGTTTAAGAGAGTATGCCCAACAGGATGTCAGATTTTGTGTCTTAATATTAATATTGAACACAACATGTTTAAGGCCTTTAGGATGTTTAAAAACTCGTGCAAGCTGCAGAAGGAGGTGTCCTACTTTTCAACATTCAACTGTTTTCTTTTGTTTCTCAGTTTGATTTTTGTGTTTGCCGAACATGTTTTGGACTCCGACGGAGACCGTTATCCACAACAAAACGGTTTCATACCTGCAGAAGAAGATACGGACTACACCGTTCTTACCCAGGAGGATAACTGCTGGACATTTTACCTCCTGTATGAAAGTTCGTTCTTGGTTCCTGTGGGTTACAGTGGTAATTATTGCATTTCACCTATTAGGATCTATGTTTTACTTGTGTTAGCTCATGCTACTGTAATACTTTATCAAGACTAAAGTCTAGTACCTGCTGATTGAACACAAAGTGTGTATACCTTACTCGTGTAAGTAATGTGTAATATTCTATTTCTAAGGGTAATATTCTTTTGTGCCCTGTTTGTTTGTCTTAACTGTTTCTTGTTGTTGTTCTCACTGATTATGAGAAGTTCTCATAATTTTGTTGTATAGATTTTGACAATAAAGGCTTTCTATTCTATTCTCTGTGTGCCCTTTCCCTTTTCTTATACTAACCTACTTACATGCTCACACGCCCTACAGACATTTACATATAGACACATCTGGAATCGACAGATCCAGCTGGCAATATGGCACCTCCTAAAGTAAATAGGCACGTTTCACCTAGATATCGGAATCGGTCAGTTTTTACGATCCGATCATGTGCTGGTCAGCTTTACACGCATGCTGTGCAGCAAGGGATGTGCACAGTGACAAAGACAGTAAGAGACTATTGAATGAAGAAAAGACAAAGCTCGCAATTTATAATACCTGTAATGGCACAATAAGCTGCGTTTCTCACACGAGCCGCCCAGGTACATTAGTGGCCACCACATGGTCCAAGTAAAGCAAGAGTGATTTTAATAGGTGTTTAAAAAAACATACTACTGACCATGAAATTTAACTGAGCAGGCAGATAAAGAAAGAGGTGGGGCAAGCTGGTGTGTGCAGTTAAAGACAGAAGTGTAGGTGTGTGCATGTAGGGTGTGTGAAAGAAATAGAAATATATGGGGGTAAATCAATGTCAATATCACTGTAAATGCACAGACTATGAGTCACATATTGCACTTGAAATCCAGAATTTTAATTATTGCAAAATTATGTGTCTGTGCACGAGGTCACTTCTAACGCGGTTTGCAGATTACATTGTTTTTCTGGATCACTTCCTATTTGTCTATAAATAATTTTGACCCCATTTCTGCTCTTGCTAACCCATTTGGTCTGGAAATCACAGATGGCCACTTCTGGATTACGCTCCGTAGTGCTTTTTGTTTATTAACTCTGTTTTCTGCCGTCCCTCTCTGGTAACATTCACCAGAGAAGAGCTCTTAAACATCGGACTTTCAGCTGCTCACACTATTCCATCGCTCTTTATTGAACCTGGAACTTTCCCGGAGTTATTAGTTGGAGGAGCGGCAGCTCTGTTTGGGATCTACCGGAGACACCGAAGGGGTGCAGGCGCACTGGTTAAACTGAGAAGGCAGGGTTTTTCGCACTGCACTCCCTTCGACCCACCTAGCGAATGTCCACTCTCTGGCCAACAAAATCGATGAACTGACATGCTCCTCAACAGAACTAATTCGGACTTCTGCAGATCTGCCGCCCTCTGTTTCACTGAATCCTGGCTCACCGAGCACATCCCGGACAGCACACAGCACCTACCGGACTCTGTCTCTACATAAACAAAGGTTGCTGTACAGATGTCACAGTGTTGGAGAAATCATGCAGCCCTCACTTAGAGACATTATTCACAAACTGTAAACCTTTTTATTCACCGCGGGAGTTTTCCTCGTTTGTTCTGGTCACTGTTTACATTCCACCTCAGGCCTGAGTTAGTGAGGCGTTGCTACACCTGGCCGACCAGATAACTAACGTGGAGAAAAAACATCCAGACTCCCTGCTCATTGTTCTCTGGGACTTCAACAAAGCAACCCTCAGCCATGAACTCCCAAAGTACAGACAGCATAATAAGTGTCCCACCAGGGACACTAACGTTCTGGGCCAGTGCTACACTACATTAAAGGACGCCTATCGCTCTGTCCCCACGTGCAGCCTTGGGACTCTCTGATCACTGTCTGGTTCTGACTGATCTTATCCTGACTTACTGGCAGTGACTGAAATAGCTAAACCTGTTGTAAAGCCTGAGAAAAGATGGACCAATGAGTCAAAGCTGGAGTTACAGGCCTGCTTTGACTGCACTGACTGGAGTGTTTTTGAGGCTGCAGCCACTGACCTGGACGAACTAACTGACACTGTGACATCTTACGTCAGCTTCTGTGGGGACATGTGTGTGCAGACTAAAACCTTCCAGACATACAACAACCAAAAATCCTGGTTCACAGAGAAACTCAGGCAGCTTTGTCAGACCAAAGAGGAGGTCTCCAGAAGTGGGGACACAGTCCTGTATAACCAGGCCAGGAACACTCTGACTAAAGAGGTCAAAGCAGCAAAGAGATGCTACACTGAAAAGCTAGGAAACAGCTTCACAGCCAGTGACCCTGTGTCAGTGTGGAGAGGCTTGCAGACACTCACTAACTACTGGAGACCGGCTGACGAGCTGAATGGATTTTATTGTAGGTTTGAGAAGCCCACAGTCACACCTCTACCCCGCTCCAACACCATGTTCAAACAGTCACCTTCCTCGACTGCCACACTCTCACACCCCCTCCTCACCTGCACTCATGATCTGTGAAGAGGATGTGCGCGAGCTCGTCCAGAGGCAGAAGATCAGGAAGGCTCCTGGCCCAGACGGTGTGTCTCCATCCTGCCTGAAAACCTGTGCAGACCAGCTGGCCCCCCATCTTCACACAGAACTTCAACAGATCACTGAAGCGGTGTGAAGTTCCCTCCTGCTTCAAACGCTCCACAATCATCCTGGTCCCCAAAAAACCCTCCATCTCTGGACTAACCTAACAAAGGTTAAAGTCAAGGGCAATTGGACTTGGTTGAAGATACTGGAAGACGTTTCATCCCTCATCCAAAGGACGTATTCAGTTCTGACTGACTGGTAGGGAAACTCAGCTATTTAACCTCAGTGTGGTCATTTGCCAGGATCGTCGATACTGCTGGTTCGTTATTGTTCCTGGCTGGCGTAACGACAGTCGTTATGGTCGTTAGGACTACCCGAGGCCAAGCCTAAACGACCATCGTTGGCATCTTCACCTGAGGCCAATAGTTTACGTTTGTTGAGTTTCCTGGGAAGTGTTGAAAGGACAGCATTGTAAGTGGGGGATAAGTGGTGGCATAGACCCCCTCCTCTGTTCAGCGATGGCTTCTCAACCCGGGTATAGATGGCTTCCTTGACACCTCTTTCAAACCATCAATCTTCTCTGTCTAAAATGTGCACCTGGTGGTCCTCAAACGAGTGTCCTCTGTCCTTTAGATGTAAGTAAACTGCTGAGTCTTGACCTGAGGAGTTGGCCCTTCTGTGTTGAGCCAAGAGTTTGTCTAGTGGTTGTTTACTCTCCCCAATATACAGGTCTGTGCATTCCTCACTGCATTGGACCACATCCTCAGGTCAAGATGAACAGCTGACTATAATAATAGTCCAATAACCCAGTAACTCTGCCTCTAATCAGCCACCTGTTTACTGGTTACCACTTAATATATATTTATCATTCTCTTTTTCAGAGCTGTTCATATCGTCATTTTATTTATTCTATATACTGTATATCCACCTACATCATTCCAGGAGTTACTTAGTGAAAATCCTATAGTGACGGTGTCTGTTCCCCGACCATTGAAATTATTTAAATCAAAGGTAAAAAAGAAGAGGAGCTGTGCATAAAAACCTCATAAAAATTAAAACCACAAGTGCAATAGTGCAAACGAATAGGAAAATTAAATGTGGACTCTCTCTTCTAAAGGTTTACTAGTAAATGAACTAATATCAGATTATGATATTGATTTATTTTGTCTTACTGAAACCTGGCTGGCTGATGGAGAATATGTTAGCCTAAATGAATCCACCCCTCCCAGTCATATTAATACTCACATTCCTCGAGGCACAGGCCGAGGAGGTGGAGTTGCAGCTATCTTCGACTCTAGCCTACTAATCAGCTATAAACCTAAACTAAACTATAACTCATTTGAAAGCCTTGGTCTTGGTCTTTCGCACCCAAGTTGGAAATCACTGCAACCAATTCTTTTCGTTATAGTATACCGAGCACCTGGTCCGTACTCTTAATTCTTATCTGAATTTGCAGAGTTTTTGTCAACTTTAGTCCATAAAAACAGACAAAGTTATTATTGTAGGGGATTTTAATATACATGTGGACATTGAGAATGACAGCTTTAGTACTGCGTTTATCTCTCTGTTAGATTCCATTGGCTTCTCTCAGAGTGTTCATGAACCGACTCACTGTTTTAACCACACCCTCGACCTTGTTTTGGTTTACGGTATTGAAATTGAACATTTAATAGTGTTCCCACAGAATCCCTCTTTGTCTGACCACTGTTTGATAACTTTTGAGTTTGTATTGCTGAACTACACGCCATTGGGCAAAAGTTTCTATACGAGATGTCTGTCTGATAGTGCTGTATCGATCATCTTGTTGATAGTGATTAAAGCAAATATCGCAGAAACTTGAGAGGAATTGGCGTTCCACCAAACTGGAAAATTCTCGTTTAATTTGGCAAGATAGTCTTAAAACTTATAGGAAGGCCCTCCGTAATGCCAGAGCAGCGTACTACTCGTCATTAATAGAGGAAAATAGGAACAACCCCAGGTTTCTTTTCAGCACTGTAGCCAGGCTGATAGAGAGTCAC
>NC_060169.1:1737042-1757929 GCF_021292245.1 Micropterus dolomieu | reverse complement strand
CACAAAGTAACAGAGGACTCCTATGCTAATTTCAGTCCCTCCCAAATCGATCATCTTGTTGATAGTGCTGCAGGCTCGCTGCGAATGACACTCGACTCTGTAGCCCCTCTAAAAAAGAAAATAATAAAACAAAGACGGTTAGCTCCATGGTATAATACTGAAACTCGCAAATTAAAGCAAATATCGCGGAAACTTGAGAGGAAATAGCGTTCCACCAAACTGGAAAATTCTCGTTTAATTTGGCAAGATAGTCTTAAAACTTATAGGAAGGCCCTCCGTAATGCCAGAGCAGCATACTACTCGTCATTAATAGAGGAAAATAGGAACAACCCCAGGTTTCTTTTCAGCACTGTAGCCAGGCTGATAGAGAGTCACAGCTCTATTGAGCCAAGTATTCCCATAGCTCTCGGTAGTTACGATTTCATGAGCTTCTTTAATGATAAAATTCTAACCATTAGAAACAAAATTCGCTATGACCTGCCCTCAACTGGCACTGACTTATCTCTCAACTCAGGAACCTTAGAAACAGCCGTAAAACCAGATATATGTTTAGACTGTTTTGCTTCCTCAATCTTTACCAACTAACTTCAATAATTTCCTCATCTAAACCATCAACCTGCCTCTTAGACTCCATCCCGACTAGGTTGCTTAAAGAAGTTTTACCCTTAGTCAGCACTTCTATACTAGATATGATCAGTATATCTTTATCAACAGATACCACAGTACCACAGTACTTTAAAGTAGCTGTAATTAAGAGGCAGCACGGTGGTTCAGTGCATAGCAAGAAGGTCGCGGGATCAAACCCCAGTTGTCTCGGCCTTTCTGAGTGGAGTTTGCATGTTCTCCCCTTGTCTGTGTGTGTTTGCTCCGGTTTCCCTCACCATCAAAAACATGTTAGGTACTCCAGTCAGTGCCACTGACTAGACACTGATATATACATCTGGAGTTGGTCCCCGGGCGCTGCACAGTGGCTGCCCACTGCTCCCTTGAGGGATGGGTTAAATGCAGAGAATGAATTTCACAACATGTATGTGACAATGAAATGCCTATGTACCACAGTGCTTTAAAGTAGCTGTAATTAAACCTCTTCTGAAAAGCCTGCATGGACCGGAGAAAGCTAAACAGTTGTGTGACTTTCTACATAGCAATAGTATTTGAGGATTTTCAGTCAGGATTTAGAGTTCATCATAGCACAGAGACGGCACTGGTTAAAATTACTAATGACCTCCTTATTGCATCAGACAAAGGACTTGTCTCTGTACTGAGATCTTAGTGCTGCATTTGATACCATTGACCATCAGATCCTATTGCAGAGGCTGGAACATTTCATTGGCATTAAAGGAACTCGCTCTAAGCTGGTTTAAGTCCTATTTATCAGATCGATTTCAGTTTGTACATGTTAACGATGAGTCCTCCATGCATGCCAAAGTTAGTCATGGAGTTCCTCAAGGATCTGTGCTCAGACCAATCCTGTTCACTTTATACATGCTTCCTTTAGGCAATATTATCAGGAAATATTCCATAAACTTTCATTGTTATGCAGATGATACTCAGTTATATCTATCGATCAAGCCAGATGAAACTCATCAGTTAGCTAAACTTCAAATGTGCCTTCAGGATGTTAAAACCTGGATGACCTGTAATTTTCTAATGTTAAACTCAGATAAAACTGAAGTTATTGTTCTGGGGCCCTACCACCTCCGTGACGCATTATCTAAATATATAGTTTCCCTTGATGGCGTCGCCCTGGCCTCCAGCACCACTGTGAGGAATCTTGGAGTTATCTTTGATCAGGACATGTCGTTTAAGTCTCACATTAAGCAAATTTCAAGGACCGCCTTTTTTCACCTACGTAATATTGCGAAAATCAGGAACATCCTGTCTAAAAATGATGCAGAAAGACTAGTCCATGCATTTGTTACTTCTAGGCTGGATTACTGCAATTCCCTATTATCAGGCTGGTCAAAAATGTCCATTAAGACTCTTCAGCTGATTCAGAATGCTGCAGCACGTGTTCTGACAGGAACCAGGAAAAGAGATCAAATTTCTCCTGTCTTCTCTGCTTTGGTTTTCAGTAAAATCCAGAATAGAATTTAAAATCATTCTTCTTACCTACTAAGCTCTTAATGGTCAGGCACCATCTTATCTTAAAGATAAGTAGCTTACTACCCCACCAGAGCACTGCGCTCCCAGAATGCAGGGTTACTTGTGGTTCCTAGAGTCTCCAAAAGTAGACTAGGAGCCAGAGTGTTCAGCTATCAAGCTCGTCTCCTGTGGAACCAGGTTCCAGTTTGGGTTCAGGAGGCAGACACCATCTCCACATTTAAGAGTAGGCTTAAGACTTCCCTCTTTGATAAAGCTTATAGTTAGGGCTGGCTCAGGTGAGTCCTGAACCATCCCTTAGTTATGCTGCTATAGGCCTAGACTGCCGGGGGATTTCCCATGATGCACTGAGCTCCTGTCTCCTCCTCTCTCTTATCATCTCTATGCATTCTTATCCCATTAAAGCGTGTTACTAACTCCACTTCTTCCTTCAGAGAGAGTTGATGGCGCCCGTGGAGATGCCAGCCAACACACAGAGCGCCTGGCTGGTTTAACGCCCCGCTGGTCTGCGTGGTCAGAACCACTGTGTTGTGTATGTTGTGGGTCTCTCTGTGTTACGGCTGAAACATCATTGGAGGAACTTTGACTGATTTGGAGGATTAAGCCAAAATGGTTGTGTGACTGGAGGAGATTCAGACCACAGACAGCAGCTGCCTGCAGCTCCTTCAAACTCCACCGCATTTTCGTCTGTTTTTTTCTGGCGTGTAACACGTGTTACCTCTGACAGGAACACAGTCATCAGAAAGGAAGCCAGCATTTCGATTATAGAGCAACAGCTTTAGACGATGAACCAAACCAGATCAAACCAGAGCAGGCACCGCGGCCGGTGAGCAGCCCGTGAAGAGGAAAGAGAGACTGGATAGGAGCCGTAAAGGTCGATCAACATCCTGGATGGTGTTCGCTCTGTAGCACGGTGTCTGTCATGTTACTCCCCCATGAAGGGACCACACACCGTACATCCTCGTGTTTATAATGATAAATAAACTTCCTTGATCCTTGATCTGTGATTGACAGGTTTAAAAGGTTAGCTGTATGGCGATTAGTTCGTGACTAGCAGCGTCGGGGATTAAAAGCAAGGCAAGTTCGTTTGCACAGCACCTTTCAACAACAAGAAAATTCAAATGCTTCACATAAAAAAAAAAGGTTAAGACAAGGCAGCTATTTGTTTAGCACAGCTCACGCAGGAGTCAGACTCGGTCTGACCTGTTCTGCCCTGCGACTTCGTTTCTGTCTGTTTGAGATGCTCTGTTTGGTCTGTGTCTCTCAGGTTTTGGTTTTTCCATGTGTCTGCCTGTTTCCTGTTTTAGTTTCTGCCCGATTAACCTTAAGTGGATCACCTGGAGTTAATTACCCAGCCTGCCCGTGGGTCTCATTATAGAAGCCCTTTATTTCTGTTCCGTCTCTGCTAGTCCGTTAAATCCTTTAAGTTTGGACTTAAAGTAAGTTGTACAGTTTGAGTTTTTTTAAATCAATCTTCTAGATACCTGATCCTGCGGAGATTGTTTCTACCCAGTCCTGACAGCTTCACATACAAAAAAGAATGCATGTAATCACTTTTAAATTGAAGAATAAGAAAACACAGTTAAGACGTATTTGATCATTTAAAAGGAATAAAATCAAGATGTAGTGTAAGGTTTACAGCTTAGCAGAAGTTTGCATGACCCTTCCCGCTCCGCTGGTCAGTCATCACGCCGCTATAATTATTTGATGCTCCTCTTTCTGTCTGTTTCTGAATATTTGACCGTTTAGCAGAAGTCTGGTGAACGTAAATCTTCTGTTAGCTGTGTGGTGTCTAAACGCTGCATCTCCCTCTTATGTTTTGACTCTGGGGACAGTCCGAGTCTGGGCCCCGATGACCTGAGGGGTCTGGAGGGTTCATACTGTAAAAACATTTCAGTGATATATTTTGGCCTTAAACCACTTAGGGATTCATGGGTGAGCAGCAGTATTGTGAAATCCATTCTCTGACACACCAGGAGCGAATGTAGGCCTCGAGGACACCGTGTTGGAGCTTCTGCTTGTTTTGTAGTTTAATTTCTTATTTACAGTTTTTTCTGATTTGCTTAAACACTAACGGTGATTCTTGAAGCACTATTTCTGAAACTGTTAACACCAATGCAGTGGGCCAAGCACGTCCTCTGCTTTACACTCAGTTTGTAATTCAATATCACACTTCTAACAAAACTGTCAACGTCGGTCTTTATTTTGCCAACTGGCATGATTAGATCTGAAATAACTTTTAGATAATTAAAACATTGCACATGATGTGGATGAAATCTTACGGCCAAACCCACAGAGAAGGTGAGATAAAGTCTAATTCTTTCCTGCTATATTTTTCTAGGCCAAAAGTTTTAGTTTTCTTCTACTGAGCTTTTGTTTAAGAGCCGAGAAAAAACAACCTTTCCCCCTTTTTTTGTACTGATAGTGTGTAAATGTTCAGAATACACATACATACTGTGTGTGTGTGTGTGTGTGTGTGTGTGCTTTACTGTACTACATACATGACAACCCTTTACTGCAAACTGCTTTGCCCTGCATGCAGAAAAAGCGTTTTTACCATCAGTGTGCTGCTTTGTGTTTTGTGTACTGTATTGATGAGTTTTGCAAGAACTGTTTGCTGTTGCAAGAGATGTGGAATGATTTGCTTTTTTGGTGAGAGGTTTTGTGGTTAGTGTGTAGAGGTTTGCAAAAATAGCCTAAAAACTGAGCCAATCAGAATAAACTGTATTCATTAATTTATTCTGTTGCGGTTTCGCCTTAAAGAATTAGCTTGATTACCACGTTAATGTTATTATTTTGGTTCATTTGGGTGCTTATTAAGGCTTTTGTTTTACAGGTACTGGGCAGCTTGGGCAGATGAATCTTTGTATCTGGGCAGTTAAGCACCGCACAGGTTCACGGATTTTTACCGAGTGAGGCTGCAGACTTAAAATGGAAATAAACCACATAAACCATAACCCACCGCATTGTCAAGACCCGGTGGCGTCAGTTTGTAACGCTGTGGGGGAAGCCCTGTAGAGTCGTTTATAAAGGCTGAAGATGGGAGCAGGAAATTTGCCACAGAAAAGTGGACGGGTGGGCCAGAAATTGGACTTCCAACCAGGAGACCGGTGTTTGTTTTTCTGTGTGAAACAAAAAGCCAACATTTAAGTTAGGTAGGTTACGTACGTAAGTGGTGTAAGTTAACTGACGTACGTAGCATAGTTATTTTAACCCAACCACGATCTTTTCCTAAACCTAACCAACAACATTCACAACATTAACAAGTACTTTAATTTTGAAAGTCTAACCTGACGTTGCTGATTTACTGTTGCTAACTTTACCGCAGAGCCCTAAACATCGATAAACAACGTTAAAGGGTCTGACCATGACCGGACTTGCCTAATGTTCGTTCTTTAGGCGCCCCAATGGCCGACAAATCACCAAAACACAAAGGGTGATACAAATAGTCTGGTTTAAAGGTTCAGTGTGTAAGTTTTAGTGGCATCTAGTGGTGGGGGTTGCGAATTGCAACCAATGGCTCACGGTGCATTCAGGTGCTCCTCGGATGGTTCCGTTTCCTGAAGTCATTCTTCCGACTTCAGTGTGTGTTCATGTGCTCTTAAGTCAGAATGTGGAATCAGCACGGACGCTGCTACAAAGATGTGTTGGATTAACATTATCAGAGCAGATAAACAACACGCAGACATCCAGTTCACTCTGCATGGACAGCGAACTAACCGTTACAACCAGATTACACATTTGCTAAATATGTATGTGTAATATGTGATTTTTCAGAAATCAAAGTTCTGTAAACTTCTTTATGACCCGGGTACACTTTATTTTTCTTTCTGCAATAAAATATTATTATGATCTTTATACACCACTGAAAACATAGTTATGGATCTTATACTGCATTTCTGTCAATAGATCCTCAGAAATATTACACCCTGGCCCTTTAATTAGTATTTAAAGGGGTAAAATAGAATAAAACAGGAGAATGCAAATGAAAGATAAAAAGTTCTGTATGAGATATGAAGCCAAACACTCATCCACTTGCCGGTTTGTTTGTTTTGCTTTACTTTTTGGTTTCAGACGGTGAAAACAGTTTAACTCCCTGTTTGTTTGTCGTTTAGCCGAATCCCAGCCTAAACACAAATCCTCCCAACAGCTGAGTAAATAAGTAAATGGAGGCTCTCGAGGTTTCCCTCCGAGATGCAGCGGAACGCGATGTTTAATCAGCAGAAAGCCAACGGTAACCAGGTTTCTTCTGCACATGTGAACGCATCGTATGACCATCACAGAGACAGGAAGCTGTGTGACGACAGGTAAAGCAAGCGTCTGCAGAGTGTGTGTGAGATGTATGTTTCTGTGGTCACTCACAGCAGTATCCCTCACATACTGCTGACCAAACATCAGCAAATCAAACGCACCCTCCTCACACACACACAGACGGACGGACGGACAGCAGCTGTTTGAAGTTGTGTTGTGTTTATGGTCTCCGGATGAATCAAACTTTGTCCACTTCATTAAATGTTTTGTGGAGATTTGATTTGAGAAACGACCTCAGAGTGTCCTGCCAGGTGTTTCCAGGTGTGGTAGCATAACACACACCAACCTCACACCCTGCCGTCAGAGGCAGAATTGCATTGTGGGTAACAGGAAGAAGAATGTGTGGAATAAAAGAGGATCTCTGATTCATGTTGCAAGCAACGGCGAATTCAGACTGACCCGTAAAGTCAAAAAGAACGTGACGACTGTGATCCAATCACTGAAGAGTTTTTTCTACAGGTGTGAGACGTCGTGTATTTGCTGCCACATAACGTTCAGTCAAACGTTCAAAGAAACATTTAAATAAATAAATATTGGTAATACATATTAAATGTCTTCAGTGTATTTATATTCGGTTTCTACTTGATGAATATGGCCCCTGAGTTCTGTATTTTTGTGTCTGTATGCTAATGAGGGATCATTTAGTTTGTATCCTCCATAAAAAGAAACGAAAAGTGATGTGGAAATATTTTGAATAGAGGTCAGTGATGATGCGTTCACAGACCTCTGGCCTTCAGAATAACAGTGACAGTGTTAAAGTCACCTGTTATGAACTGCAGCACAGATATGTCAGATATGTATTTATGTAACAGACAAAGGTTTAGACACAGTTAGAAGTTTCCTTTTTTTTCCATTAAAATTTCTTTTTATGTATTTATTTTTAGTAGGTGGCTGCGAATCAGTCAGTCATATTCTCCGCAGTAGATCTGAGATACGACTTCAACATCACCAGGAATGCGCTTGTGAATGTGTGAAGAATCTGTAGGCAGCCGCTGAACGCGAAGCACGTACGGCAACCAGTTAGTTTGATCAGGAAGGACGCAACACAGATTACAGAGAGAACGCAGCTCCTTTGTTTTTCTGTTTTTCCATTTTTTGGTCTTAAAACACTAAAATAAAAGACTTTGGGGTTTTTTTGGAACTGAATGACTGACACAGAAACAGATCATTCATTAACTGGATAGAGGTGACGAACATTTAGCTGATGGTGATAATTAATCACTGCATTATACTGAAGAACCCTGCTTTTATTCTGAAATCCAGAAATCCATTTAAAGGCCTTCCTTCATAATGTCGCCAAACCGTGCGCTCACATTATTAATACTCTCTTCCCATTGGCTCATAGGCCAGTTTTTTAAATTTTACGAGGGGAACACGGAGCAGAATCTACCGTGTCATCTCCTCAGGAAGTCCAGCTCAGCGGGAGACAAAATACCACGAGTATGGATCATACTTCAGGATGTTGGCAGACGTCCAGCTCAGCCTGACAGCAGTGATGAACTCATCATGAGACCACGAGGTGTTTCCTCTCCTGTGACTCTCAGTCAGCGCCCTGTGACTCCGGCACAGCAGCTAAAATTAACCCTGCTGCTGTCGCACGGCGCCGGCCGGCCTGCGGTGCCCACCTGTGTGATGTCACCGAGCTGGCAGGCCCACCGGACGCACATCGGTCCTCTGGAAGCCGCTCCGTCCTGCTGGGGTCACATCAGCATATGACACTGAGTTTCTGGTCACCGTGAGGATGTTTGTATTGAGGCTAACAGCTGAGTGCGTCACATGACGTGTAACCACAGCTTCATGTCCAGAGGAGGATCTGATGATGACTGTGTCTCCCCCCGAGTTTCCTGTCTCTAATAACGTCTGACAACACATGAAATATATAAAGACATCAAAATAAAGAGGCTGATCGACATCACAGGGATGAGCTGCTGGGAGTTAACTAGAGCAATAGTCCCAAATATACCTCGAATTCAAATTTATACCAGACACACAGAAACTCCCCTATTTACTGGGAGAAATGCCCAAATGTCAAATAATTGCTGCAAAATATGTCTCCTCATGCCATGAAGTGAGGACAACCAGTGGAACCTCAGACTGATAAATAATTGTACAAATTATTATCATTTTGATTGTTTGATATTTTAATAATTGTTTTGTTTTTAAATCTCACATTTGATACTGATATATATATATTTTTTTAATTAACTAATTTATTAATTTAAAAAAATTGTCTTAATATACACACACACGTTTATGGTTGTATTTATTTTATTTTGTTTTTAATATTTATTTTTACAGAATTTTTATATTTTGTATATTTTTTAATTATTATTATTTTATTTTTTATTAACACACACAAACACAACTTTTACTGTTTTATTTCCTTATTTAATAATATGTATGAAATTAATTGTCCTAATTTATATGTAGCTTTGGAAATATTGTTGCTCTACATTCATGCCAATAAAGCTAATTTGAATTTGAATTTGAATAGAGGCTTTTCAGATTTGATATTTTCTAAAACGAACGTTGGAGATTTCACATCTGAAATTCTCCAGATATTTAAATCAGAGTTGGTTTTTCTGACTTGGCTGCTTGTTACTGTGATACAATATAAACTTCAGCTGTTGATAAACAGCAGTTTAGCAGCAGCTTCCTCCTGCTTCCAGTTTTGCTAAGCTAGGCTAAAGAACCATATTCAGCTTTTCCTAAAAAAAATGTTTATTTGTCCTGGAAACATGAACCAGTGGCTGATTAGTTTTTCACATTTTAAGAAATCTATTTTAGACATTTTCACTTAGAGGTGTCCTCACTTTTGCTGCCAGCGGTTTAGACATTAACGGCTGTGTGATGTGTTATTTTGAGGGGACAGCAAATTTACACTGTTATACAAGCTGCACGCTCACTACTTTACACTGGAGCAAAGTGTCATTTCTTCAGTGTTGTCACATGAAAAGATATCAAATCAAATACTTACAAATATATGAGGAGTGTACTCACTCTGTGTGATACTGAAAATACTGAAAGTGTAACTGACCAGACTTTTTGCAGTGTAATTTACCAAATTACCTCATATCTGAAGAAAATGTGCTGAGTGTCCACCACAGTGTTTGTCAGTGTGGTCAGCAGAGACCCCCGGGGGGGGGCTTACAGCTCAGTGAAGAATATCTTAATTTCACCATGATTTCATTCTCTAGAAATGATCCCTGTCACAGAACGTACAGATATGACCAACGTACTGTATAATCACAGGCTTCTCTCACCACTATTGTCTCCCACATACAGTGTAAACATTAAACTGGATCAACAACAACTGCAGTCCTCCCACGGACTCCGCTGGGACTGGATGCGATCAGCTCTCTGTGTTCGGCTTGTTTGTCAGGCTGACCACTTACCATACGGTGCATCTATGAGCTGCGGCCAGTTTAACGAAACAGCGATGATCCGCTCTCCTGCCGAGTCCAACGCAAGAGTCTGAGAAAAGTCAGGACTCGATGTTGATGTGCTAACTGCTGCTAAAACCACACAGTCTGCTTTTTATAGCTCTGCTTTTCACCTGCATAATTAACATACAACAACTTCAGGTCATATCTTTAGCACCATCATCAGGTCAACATGTTCATGTGTGCAGCACTTTGCTTTGTGACCAAATACCCGCAGAACTGATGACATTCCCATCAGCCTCAGCTGTGTTTACTGCTAATAAGCTAATGTTAGCATGCTAACAAGCCAAACTAAGATGGTGAACATCAGGTCTTTCTTTCTTGCATTGTTGTCTGTTCTTGTGTTTTCATGTCATCAGTCGAAGCCAAATTATTTCTTTTTCCTCTTTATTTTAAAGGTCCTGCAGTCTTTATTTAATATTTATCCTGTCTGTTGTACATTTAATCCGTCACTTTAGCATCCCGTCCCCTTCTGGATTACAGAAAATATACATTTGTGTGAACACTCTAGTGGATATTTAATTTATTTTGTTTTCACTGATACATAAAGAAAACTTGGAAATGGCTTCATATATTATTACTACGTCTAATAACTTTTCTTTTGCTCATACTACGTCTCCGCTAACGTGAGACGGGTCCAGTTTGTTGGGGGAACAAGACTTCCTATCAGTGTCTTGATAGCTGCAAGTTTTCACACCCGTCTCCTGGTTAAGACACATGTGAGTGTGAAGAAACCTTTCCTGTTGACACACTCTCCACAGGGAGGTCAGAGGTCACGGCTGCAGTCCAGGTGACGTCGTCTTTCATCAGTAGTGAATATGTGCACTGGTGAGTAATAGACCTGCATTCAACCCGCCTTCATTTACGGCTCTATCCAGAGCGCCGGGGACGGGACGCCATGAGCTCCTCCCACCTTGAACTGATGCTAAGCTGACTGAGGTTCTGGATCCAGGCAGCAGATAGAAGGTGTTTTCTAACACGTACTGCAGATCACATGTGGAGCCTTTAACGCAGTATTCTGGCCAACGTGTAGAGATCTGATCTGGTCACACACCTGCTCCTCGCCGCCGCCACGACATCTGAAGCCACACGATTGGCTGAATATGTTTCCCGGCTCGGCTGTTAGAAAGCAGACGACTGGCTTTCTTGCGAGAGGGTCGCGACATGTGCACACAACCGCCATCTTTGGCATTACGGTCTTCCCCGTAACGCCGATTCTTCTAATCAGGGTTCTTTAAGTGCCGTCTCTTTGCCTTAAATCGTCTCTGACGCGGTCCAAACATAACCACGAGCCCGTCAACTCACCAAGATCCAAGGCTATGAAACCCAGATCACGATGGCTCGTTAAACGCTTCGTCTTGATTTAATGTTTACAGTGAGTTAAGGATATTTAGGTGCCAGCACGATGAGTTTTAGTTGGAGGTAAACACAGAAACAAACCAATAGAAACATCAGCAGCTGACAGGTTGGTAGACAGAAAACTGCTCCGAGTCTCTCTTCCTCTCTTTTACTTCTCTATCTCCTCCCTCCCTCTCCCTAACCCCCCTGGCAAGTTCCCTCTCTCTCCCTCCCTCTCACCTACGCAGGGTGTCTCTCGCCCGGTCCTGCGGGTTTGGCAGGCCAGGATGTTATTGTGCTCTGTGGTTTTGGAGGAACGAAGCGAATGAACCTCCAGCGCTCCGAGTCATCAATCAACTCAGTCAGTCACCTAAATCATGGGACGAGTCGTCATGGGGGGTGTGAGTGTGTGCGTGGGTGGGTGTATGAATGCGTGTTGGTGTGGCCAAATGTCATCACAACAATCAGAGGAGGAAAATAAACTCCTCAGGGCTGAGAACATTTTCGGTCGTTTATTCACCGCCCCTTTTTTAATTCATTGAATACCAAAACTTCCAACGGTGAAGATTAGTATCAGGAGTTCAGTGGATTTAGGATGGGTTGATTCATGAAAGATTTATAATACAATTATATAAATATTCTGGTTTAGCAAATAATATTGTTGGAGCATTAACAGCATCAGAGGATGGAAAGGCTGCATGTTTAGCTTCATCTGCTCAGAGATTCGGAGGCTGTATTTTTATTTGTACTCTTTCCCAGTGAGCAGTCTTTGCTCTCTCCTGTTGAAGGCCTCGGTGTGTTTGAGAGAAAACACTGTATAGGAAACTCTCTAAATGACCCCTTTACGGTCATTCATGGGTGCAAACTATCAGATTCTGCTCCTGAAGAGTTTTTCATGTCTGCATTGTTCTATCGGAGGGAAATATTCCGTCTGTCTGCTGCTTCATTTCAGTCGGACACATTTGGGATCTTTGGAAACTTTGTTTGGCTCGAGTGACCCAGCGGCATCTTTAACAACTTAACGTCTACGTTGGTCCATCTGTGGTCATACTGGACGCCGGCCTCACTGGTTCAATTTTTGATAAAAATAATAAAACCATTTAATGTTTATAGCCAGTTTCATTTTAAACGCTAAAAACCTGTGCAGCAGAGCTGCACTTTACTCTGCTTGGACTTTGGAGTTTTAATTCCAGGGTTAGAAATGTCGACGTCACAACACGGCAGCCTCTCCTGGCCTGGCGCTGTACGGGTTTCACGGGTTGGATGGCACTGGCCCGACTGAGCAGCGGCCGTAAGAGCATTAAGATCTTTGGGCATTCTTTGACGGAGCATTAATAAACACAGAGCAGCTGGGTGACGTAACGGCACAGTGCTGATTGTTTCTGCGGAATAAAACCTGTTAAGAATCTAATTGATCCCTCTTGGCCGCCGTGCGCCGCTCGCAGCTGTTAGGTAACCGTTTTCTGCTCAGTGACATCAGAGCTTCGAGGCGCCGACCGTCCGGAGCTAAAAATCACACAATCATGATTCGGGTGTATTTAACGAACATTGTTTAAAAACCCGCAACTTCCTGTTTGGCGTGTTGTTGGCCAATCGGCTCAGCCTTGTCCGGTAAGAGGCGGCGGGGTTTTGCAGAACTACCTGACCACAGGACATCAATAAAGAACAACTGTCTTCATCCCCAGCAGGTTTCAAAATGTGCCGTGCTGAAGCAACAACAGCCATCAAGTTTCAACACGTCCACCAGCTGCAGGTGACGCTCTGAACTTTCGTTACTCTGTAAACTCTGCACGCAGCCGATGAAGCGACCGGCTTTTATTCGCTCAAAATCCAAACTGTGAAGTTGTCTTGGTCCAGATGTTTCATTTATTTTTTGTTGAAGTGTTTTATGTTCCTCCGGACTGACGGGCAAAAGTTCCTTTAAAGTTAAAGTGTTTTTGATGTGAGGCTGTGTGAGGAACCTGCAGCAGACGGCGGTCAGCTCGCCTCCTGTTGCATCGACACCGGAAGCTAATCGACGTGCTGCTGTGGACGAGCCGGCAGCAAAATGTTTCTTCTTAAAACATACTTTTATAGGAGAGCCTTTCCCGATTTGATTTTATTCTATTTTATATATAATTTACATTTACTTTAAATTTTAGTCTCTTCTTGCTTTCATCATGTATTTGTTTTTATGTTTTATTGTCTTTGCACTTGTTAAAGCACTTTGTAACTTGTTTTTGAAAAGTGCTCTACAAATAAAGATCATTATTATTATGAAATGTATTATTATTCATTTAGCTGATGCTTTTATCCAAAGCGCTTCATACGTGACGTCATCCGGCAAGACGCTGCGCTGACCAATCAAGTACAGTACTGTGTAAAGGTTTCCGGCAGGTGTGGAAAAATGCCGTAACGTAAGAATGCCTTAAAAACAGACGTTAAATGATCAAATTTATCAATAAACTAATTTAAAGTGAGTGAACAGAAGAACAATATAAATCAAATCAATATCTGGTGTGACCACCCTGTGCCTTCATGTTCTTCTAGGTACACCTGCACAAAGTCAGGGATTTGTAGGCATATCATCAGGTGTTTGATTAAACAATTATACAACAGTTCTGCAAATGCAAGCTCACATTCCTGGTGAGTCACATTGTAACATGAACACTGTATTTCTGCTGTTTACCCCGCGATCGTTTCATCATCAGCATCAACCAGTCTGAGAAAAGAAATTTAGCACTGTCGCCTCACAGCAAGAAGGTCGTGGGTTCGAACCCCGGTTGCTCCGGCGTTTCTGTGTGGAGTTTGCATGTTCTCCCCGTGTCTGCGTGAGTTCTCTCCGGGTGCTCCGGCTTCCTCCCACCATCCAAAGACATGCAGGCTAGGTTAGGTTAGTCTAGGTTAATTGGTGTCTCTAAAATTGTCCTTATGTGTGAATGTGGTTGTTTGTCCATGTGTGGCCCTGCGTTGGACTGGCGACTGGTCCAGTCTTTCGCCTGATGTCAGCTGGGATTGGCTCCAGCCCCCCGCGACCCTGTACACAGGATAAGCGGTTGACGATGGATGGATGGACGCTGGCTGAGTCTAATGTAACTTGAATGCTTCTCTGGGATTGGAGAGCTAGACCGGGTGTCTATCCAATCCAGGGTCTTCAGGAGCCCAATCAGAAGGCGGGATGGCCAGCACCTCTGCAACTGGGACTAATCTCGGGGACAACACATGCTAACTTTGAGCCACACTGCTAACATAAAATCGTTCAATACAAAATATAATATAAAAAACATATAATCCAGAC
Source organism: Micropterus dolomieu (assembly GCF_021292245.1). Classification (NCBI taxonomy): domain Eukaryota; kingdom Metazoa; phylum Chordata; class Actinopteri; order Centrarchiformes; family Centrarchidae; genus Micropterus; species Micropterus dolomieu. The sequence goes on along the minus strand of NC_060169.1, from coordinate 1,743,457 downwards.
CTAAATTATCTGACTAACATTCCTACGGCATTCCTGGAATATAATCCTATAATATTCCTATGTTTACTGTAATAAACTGTTCCTGTTCTAATGATAGGAGTAATATTTCTCTGAGTTAAAATCACACACAAGTTCGCAAGAGAAACAAACGTATTATTCTGTCATCACAGGAAAACACTAGAATATTGGCCTCTCTGGCTTTCCGTACCTCCCTGCTGCAGGTCAAACATGTAGGCTAACCGTTCCCTCGTCTCTAACAGGAGGGTGTTGTGTGCTCTGACGTCATTAATCCCTGCGAGCGTGGTCATGATCGTGATGCTGGAATTAGAAACTGTGCTGATCCTCCGCTGCTGACTGCCAGTCTGTGACACAAACACTTCGCTGCCTTTAAATAGTAGAAAGCCTGAAACAATGAGGAGGAAATCTGAGAGCTTTTCAGCCCAGACTGTTTACGGCTCTCGTTAGCACTGAGACGCGGCCTCTCTGAGTGTTGTCATGATCTTGTAATGCGCTCTATCTGCTGCTCTGTGGTTCACCACTGTCCTGTTAAGTTACCAGAGTTTTCTCTGCAGCCCGGAGCTGTAATTGTGGTGCAGAAACAATCTGTGGAAAACAAATAAACTCCTGTGTGCGAGGCCCCGGCAGCTCCTCTCCGCCCTCCGAGGACTCTTTGAAAAGCTCTTTAATCTGCTGACTGATTGAATCAATAAAAATCTGAGTCTTGTCTGTGTGATTTTCAAACCAGTAATTACCTTGTCAAAACGCTGAGCGGTTTATTTTGTGATGGATGGCGAGCTAATAGCGCTGCCGCCGCAATTTAATTAAGGGCAGGGCCGATAATGAGGAGGCCGCGGGAGGGGTGAGGGCTGGGGTGTCGTGATGTGGCTTGTTGCCTGCACAGGTGTACGGCGGCGGGGCGTAACCACAGCAACACATTAACACGGCGTCATTATGGGCTCAGCCTGGTAATTGTGTCGTGTCACAGCACAGACGGCGAGACGATGTAATCCAGCAACACCTTTACCCGAGAGGCTGTCTGAGGTGTGTTTCTGTTTTGCAGGGTTTGCTGTTTATGTGTGCGTCTTCTGTCGTCCTGCCACAACCTTTTTTTATTTTCTTTATTTTGTTTTTCAGATGCTCCGTCTGTGCTTCTTCATTTGACTTTAAAAATACCACCAGTGTGACCAAAAACCCCAGAAGCAGAACTGAGACTCAGTCAGGACTTAAACTGAAACTAATAAAAACCACAGGGAAGACTGACCAAAACACACGTTTAATGTTTTGCTAAACTGGGTGATGATCAATAAAAACTACAAGCAGTGGCGAAGTGGAGGCTGAACAAACGTGCCTCTCAAAACCAGAGCACACGTTACCTGAGGAGTATTAATATTCTGTAAATACTGATTACTGTTTGTGTCCTTTGCCCGACTGTAGACTGCAGGACAAGACAACACTGAGGACCAAGAGAGTAGAGCAGAAGTTCTCAAACTTTTTCACATCAAGGACTACCTAAACTAACACAAAGCAGACCACCGACCCCCCCTTTGGGTAAGAGTTTGTCCCAGGGTCGCCCCCCCCCCAATGGAAATATAGCTTTTAAAATCAGCGTAGTGTCCGAGACGTCACCCAGTGGTTTCTTTAGAGCAGTTTTGAAGCCCAAATTGGGCGGAGCCGGTTGTCGCCATCTTGGCAGTGCGTCACTCACCGATAACCAAAAATGGGCAAAGAGGCGGGTCGTGGGTGGAGCTGAGGTGACGTGATGCTGAAACCACTCCCGCCTAGCTCGACGTGACCGAGTTAGCTCAGGCTAAGGAGCTAATGCTATATGCTTCTCTGCATTAGCAGAGGTAGCTTCTAAACCCCGGGGCAGTAGGTGGAGGTCTGAACCTGTTACCTGCTCACAGTCGAGGAACCATACAACAACACCTAAAATAACTATTTATCTGTTGCTTTAATGCTTTAACCATTTTTAATATATGTGGTAACTTTAGTTTGCAACACTAGATTTTGTTCAGACTAATGTTAACAGTTTGAATCAGTTATTAATCAGTCACGAAGCTGCTGACAGAGTTTTATTAAAATATTCTGTACTGTGTAAATAAAATTTAGACACTTTTACTGTGCACGTCTCCGTATTTACTTTGTGTCTGTTTCCCGCCGCCACAGTCTCTTTGTCCTCCCGTGATCCTCTTGCGTCGGTTCTTCTCCATCGCTGCTCTTCGTTCATCTGTAGGAGAACTTTCTTCTGCAGCTGCGGAGTAGACAATCTGCTTCCTGTTTACACCGGCACGCACACGCTCAGTGTACGTGATGTGCGTTTTCTGCTGTTTTAATATAGACGGAGATCAGTTCTGATACGCAGCTAAAACGCTGGTGAGGATGGAGGATGAAACAGTCGTTGTCCGGGGTGGAGGGGTTTCTGTCTTGCTCGCCTCAGAGTGGCATCATCATTAACCTTCCCTTCCCAGGCATCAACACGCCTGGACGAAGAAGTTCAGAGGTCGTAACAACAGATTATGTAGAAATTAAGCAACATGCAGTAAAAGTCCCTCCTTATCTGAGCTGTAAATTCACTGGTGAGTCTGGAAGCTGCTGGAGAGAAAGTTCAGTCCTGCCACTGAAATATGTACGACTCACTTTAGAGTTGATACTGCGGAAGAAATTACTTCTTAATCCTCATTTAACCTACAACTATTACATTTGTTGTTGAAGATATCAGGCTGTTTCACGCGGCATCACTCGGCTACGCTCAGAGAGTCTGTATTTCTGACGTCACTGAAAATTACTCTCTGGTATACTGTAATACCAAAGATATAACGCACCACAAGCTGGTGTCTGTATGTTCCGGCTACGAGAAAACAGTCTCTGTTGTTTTTATATTATGAAGGATAGTGAGTGGATTGTGGCATTTTTGTAATTCAAGACAAAGTCAGCAGTTGAATGCTGACCGACAGATAATGCCATAGGTGTCATTTACACTGGTGACGCTGGGGACACCACTTTACATCACTTAGAGCATTTTTAAAAATACATTCTGAAATATAGCTTGCAGTTAAACAACAAATGAAAATGCCTTTACAAAGGTGCACATTAAGAAAACATGCAATGCAATTAAAGTATAGAAGAAATAAATGTGCATTGTGTAAAAAAAAGTAACTTAAGCTGAAAAAAACAAGCTACTGATGATAAAATGAACCAGAAATGTGCAACAACTTCTTGTCACAGTTTCTTCTTGACACAAGTTTTCTGTTCTCTTCCTGTGAACAGGTCAAAAGAGGAGTGAAGACTAAATCAGGCCTGCATGTGTGCTGACTCAGCAGAGATGATATTACAGGAGAAAAGTTGATCCACAGGAGAAACAGATCTGAAAGCAGCACAGAATGAGCTGCACTGACTTAGATTCTGTTATATTTATATATTTTTACATAAATAAAAACATTTCCACCATAAATTGGTGCAGAAACTTTCACCCGAATGCAGGAAATAAAGTTTTTCCTGGGGGAGGAACCCCCAGACTCCCCGCTCGTATATCTCAGCATTGAGGCTATCTTTAAAACACTGTTTAAGGATCTTTTCGTCTCGTTCTTGTGAACCTAATATCGTCATGTCTCGCAATCTAAGTGTCTCTTCACACCCCTAATCTGAGCCCCTATGTCCCCACCACCTTTCAACACAGAGTCCTTGGCTAATGCTAACGGATAGTAAACAATGATCCCACGTGACATTAAAGCACCGTTAAAGGAATAGCTCAACATTTTTAGTTTGAGTTTGATGAGAAGATCAATACATCTCTCATGTCTGTGCATTAACTAGTGCTAAGCTAGTGTGCTGAGGCGATTAGCCTAGCTTAGCATATGTCTATCAGCAGCACCTCTGAAGCATTATGTCCTTCTGGCTCTGTCTCATCTCTCAGAAGGACATTATGCCATTATGTCAAACTACTTGAAACTATCACCTTATTTGTTATACATTTACATTAATAATTTCTTAAAAGTTTGCACAATTGTAAAGTAATTGACAATGTAAAAATGTGTCTAAGATCAGTTATACATTTTATTATAATTCTTCAGCGCTCAGTGGGTAGTTTTCAAGGTAAATTTAGACTCCTACAGAGTTCAGCATTGTCAAATATATATCATCTCTGCAATTAGCCAATAATAGACAACTTCTCTTCAGAAACCCTAATGCTCTAAAAAGAAATTTCTCTTTCAGATTATTACTAAAGTGCTAAACATCATAATTTCTTGTGATCGATTCTGCTGCAGTGAATTAAACACTTCAGTTAGTGGTGAAATGATCACACCCCGTTAGCTGATTTATGGATCCTTCAGCTTGTTAAATTAAAGACTCGACAGCAACATGCCTGTTATTTTTGGATTGTGACTGTTTTGCGTTGGAAACTGTGGTGTCCGCCTCTCTGGAGTGCAGCAGTGAATCAGCACAAAAGCTAAAACTCTCAAGAAGCAGGAAGTGGTTTCACCGACTTCCTCTTTCAGATTTGCCAACAGAAGAAGAGACGAGAAAGTGAGACACATGATGGACAGCAGCAGGGAGGCCGATAGGACGTCTGAGGGCCAGAAAATAAAAACAAACCCCGCAGAGCCGCGTTTGGCAAACGCCGATGTCGAATCCTCTTAAGGACCCGAATGCCTGCTCGTCATCACTGCCTCTGCACAATAACACTCAAACACCGAGCTCAGTACAGTCAGGGTTATATAAGAGTTCATATAAGCTACTAGAAGGACCCGTAAAGAGCTTAAAAAACCTCCAGTCACCGTGAGAAGCAGTTAAAACAATGCTCGATGGTGCCAAACAGGCCTGAAGGTCACTGCACACAGAGCGCCTTCAGCAAACTTTAACTCCAACCCCGAAGTCCTGATGTAACCTCCTGGCCTCCTTCTGTAACTCTCACTCAGGATTTCTTTTATTGGTGACGAAATTAAATGTGTTCATTAGGATTACTTGCCATATTCTAACGGGTCTTTCACACATGCCTCATTTATTTCGGTTGATTCTGCACTAGAGTTCGTTTTCCCCCTTGTTGCGGCTCGTTTGGGCAGGTGTGAACGCAGCAGTCGCACTCCGGTGTGCACCAAAAGCGGACCAAACAAGCGTACCGACCTCGGCCCGCTTTCAGTTGTGATGTGAGAGGAAACAAACCAACCACAGGATTTGTTGATAACACATTTGTGATCTGAGCAATATTTCAAAAGCTAAACCACTAATAAATCCATCTGCTGATCGTGAAATGTGTTCAGAAGGCGACTTTATATTTGATCTGCGTAAGTTATATTTATGCAAATCATTTGGTCATCACATGTTCGTGTCAGCGCAGGTATGTTCCCTGATTAATAGGTCAAAAGATGTTAAAAATGATCTTAAAAAGATCTGAACAAAACCAGACTGTTCAGGAACGAAGGGTAAATAATTCAGTCTGGTGGTCAGAACATGAACCTGTACGATGGTTCCAGGGAAAAAACACCATGCTATAAAGGAAGTGGACATAGCCGCCATGACGTCACCCGCTGGTTTGTGGACTTGTGTTTTGAAGCCTCGCATTTGGTATTTAGATTTTTTGCAACCAGCAGAACCGGACAAGACCGTATTTGGACGAGACGTGGAGCTAGCTAGCTTGGCTAGCAAGGTGCATCTTTAGCTCACATTAACTGTGATATTAACAGGGATGCTAATTTTGGCTAACGACAAACAGGCTTAAAACAAAACGAACGTACTGAAAAACAAAGAGCCGACTCCTGATGAGCTTTTTCAGCGGCGCTGGTTAAATGTACACAGAGCAGCGGATATGAGTTGCTATTATCCTGATTGACAGGTCGCCATGGTAGAGACTTGTCAATCAGCTTGTTGCCCCGCCCTAAAGCCTCCCCTGCTTCCTGGTCTCTGTTACTCTAAACGGGACCATAATTTACTAAATGAACATCATGCTGTGTTGAAGAAGACTTGAAACTAGCGACTGAGACCATAAACTCATCAGGAAAGTGTTTACTGAGGGAATAAATCAGTAGTAGAAACATTTTCTCACAGACTTCTATACAATCACACTTCTTTCTGCAGCCGCTGGAGTCGCCCCCTGCTGGCTGCTGGAGAGGATGCAGGTTTAAGTCGGCCCCTGCTGGCTGCTGGAGAGAACGCAGGTTTAAGTCGCCCCCTGCAGGATGCTGGAGAGGACGCAGGTTTAAGTCGCCCCCCGCTGGCTGCTGGAGAGGACGCAGGTTTAAGTCGCCCCCTGCTGGCTGCTAGAGAGGACGCAGGTTTAAGTCGCCCCCTGCTGGCCGTTAGAGAGAACGCAGGTTTAAGTTGCCCCCTGCTGGCTGCTGGAGAGGACGCAGGTTTAAGTCGCCCCCTGCTGGCTGCTAGAGAGGACGCAGGTTTAAGTCGCCCCCTGCTGGCTGCTAGA
>NC_060169.1:1727163-1736942 GCF_021292245.1 Micropterus dolomieu | reverse complement strand
CCCTGCAGGATGCTGGAGAGGACGCAGGTTTAAGTCGCCCCCCGCTGGCTGCTGGAGAGGACGCAGGTTTAAGTCGCCCCCTGCTGGCTGCTGGAGAGAACGCAGGTTTAAGTCGCCCCCTGCTGGCTGCTAGAGAGGACGCAGGTTTAAGTCGCCCCCTGCTGGCTGCTAGAGAGGACGCAGGTTTAAGGCGCCCCCTGCTGGCTGCTGGAGAGGACGCAGGTTTAAGTCGCCCCCTGCTGGCTGCTGGAGAGGACGCAGGTTTAAGTCGCCCCCTGCTGGCTGCTGGAAAGAACTGAGGCTCTTTACAGACCTGGAGGTTCCTACAGCAGCTCCTCACACTTCAAACTCCATCCCGATAAAAATGTCTCATTGTTAGCTGAACATTTCTCTGGATGATGTAACCATCATGCAAGTTTTGTAAGTACTACATTACCCACGAGCCTCTGCAGCCGTTTGCTGTGGAGAAGAAGCCAGTCACTTGTTGTTGTTGCTTGGCTTGTTTAAACAACTCTGATATGAGGAAGTGCTTATGCGTGCATTGATGGATCCTTTATTTAGCGCTTCTTCATTTTTATGCAGACGATCCGGAGACGAGCGCAGGCAGGAACGATGCGTCACAAGTACACTTTGTTTTAAAAGGTCACAAGCTGAGAAAGGGTGGGAACAACTGGGATAAAAATGGAAAAAACAACAATAGAAACATGCTTAATTTATAAATGTCAAATTTAACAAGAAAGAAAACCACTGAAAAACAGAAGGAAACACCATTTAAGGAATTCTGCAGTGATTAATTAACTAAGGTTGGGGAACTTGTTAGAGACAGTCTCTAGTATGGATCGAACACTGGCTCCTACATTTCCCAAAGTGCACCTGGATAATGAATAGATGAGAGCAGCATATATGGATACAGTCAAACCAAACTCCACGAGACTCTTTTCTGATTCACTGCGATCTACAGGCACCGTCGGCACACATTTACTCAGACACATCATTAACTAACCTGTGATGATCAGCTGATCTGACATCTGTAGAGACTCACAGCATCTTATTGATTATCTGCATCTGTATTTATTGATATTCTGACTGTGAATCATTATTGATTAATCCAGACTACGGTCATCGCATCTTTTGAACATTGGAAATGATTTCTGAGGCTAAATGTTTCAGGGGAAACTGAAACGATGTGACTTGTTTCTTGTCTCCATTTTAAAAGTTAGAGGGAGAAATAACAGAGCAGAAAAATCTGTCTGATAAATGCAGAAAGTTGTTTGTGCTCCTTTTGTTGTTCAAACCTGCAGAGAACACATATTTTCAACTATACAGAAAATCAAAAAACAAATATAATATATATAATATACATATCCTCAAGCGAGGAGCAACGGATAAGAGACTTTGTCCACCGTCCACCCCGACCGCTGACCTCATTAAACTCTTAGAAATTACGTTTATTAGATGTTTGTCATGTATTTGTCCATAAAGAGCAGTAGAACACTTTAACATATAAACACATAATGATCATAAATATAGTTATTGATCATTTAGCCTATAAAACAAACTGACATACACATTGATCACTGAATTAAACAGGAAGTTGTTCTGTTGTTCCAGCTGGTTTGTGTTGTGATGCTCAACAACACACACGCCCGCTGGGTTCAGCAGCCTGCAGTTGAACACAGAGGTTATTAGAAACGATCAGGTCTCAGCCAAACGTACAGAAAACCTTTTGTGTTGTTGACTTCCTGTTGTGTCGGCGGCAGCTAGGCGGGAGGCTCTGCTCTGCCGGCTCGAGGTCGTCGGCCCTGAAGGTTTGAAAGGAAAAACAAAAGAGAAGCTGAGGTCACTGTTACCAACGACAGGAATGTTTCTTCTTCTTCATCTCCTTATTTCCTTCACTACAATGTCCTTCCCTTACCTCCTACTGTTCTCCTCCTTCTGTCCTTGTGTTCTTTCCTTCTCTTCCTCATTTTCACCTTCACTTTTTCTTTTTTCTACATTCTTCTTTCCATCTCTGGTGCATTTCTCGAATCGTCAACATCTGCAGAACAGTAAGTGCATGTCTCAAATTTGACATGCACAATTGTTTATCAAATCTCAACAGTACAAAGTTATACATTGAAAGAGATTGGACAGGATTCACAGTTACTCTTTTACAGTGGACGCTGCAATTTATTGACAGAAACCAGAATTGCTGTACCTGAAACAAAACGGACATAACCAGATGAAAAATGTCAAGAAATGGATGCAGTTGAAGAAATTCAGGATAAAAACATAATGTTTCTTACGCTGTTGGACTTTGTTCTGTGAAAAAGCTTTATGTGGCGACGGTTCGGTGCCTGACGCTGCCTTGGCCCGGGGTCAGAGGTCAGGGACTTTACTCATGATACTGTTCCATTCCTCCACAGATTTACTCACCCTTTCCTCCTGCACGCCGCACATTCACCCATATGAAGCCCTTACAATCAGCGCTGATCTGTTATAAGCCCCTCCACCATCTTAATCTCCAGTAAAAGTGAGGGAAATGAGCATGTGATTGCAGATGGCTGATGGGAAACCCACAGTGGCGTGTTTGTTTATGTGACGTTTTCACAGCTCCAGTTTCAGCATATGACCGCCGGAGTCAGCTTAAAGGTAATACACAGTCAGAGCCTTCTAAGAAAAATCAAACCTTAACCTGGACTCGGAGGCCGGGGTCACGCAGAGGTCAACTGGTTTGGGGTCTGTAAGTGTAAGCTGATTGGACCTCATGCTAGCCGGCTAATACGAGCGAATGGCGTGAGATAAGTTGTGGAGAAGTAATCTACAGGCTTTAGCTTCACCTGCTTTCCCACCACATCTAATTTACGTCACAAGACGGACTGGAAGCAGGGGTCAACGCGTGGCTGATGAAACAAAAACATTCCTCCCTCCAGTGCTCCTTCAGATTTACTTCGACATCTGAAATGAGCAAAACGTCTTCGTACGTAAATAACAAAATAGGTCAACAGGCACACTGGACGTAATATTTTTTAAGTTGAACCTCAGTGTCCTGTGTGAAAGACCTTTGATTGTTTGTCTCAGCCATCCACTTATGGCCAGTTTGTCCACAGCCGACAGTGAAGGCGTCGCTTTGCAGTTACGGCCCCAAAATGATGGCTGGCGGTGGGGTTTCTGTGTTCCACTGTGTTGAGTTTATTCTTCTTCTTCATTGGTGAAACGAGAAAAGGCGTCGGAGGAGACGGTCTGTACGACCCTCAAACCAGTTGATCAATCTTAATTTATTAATTAATTAAGTTTGCACCACAATCAAGTAGCGCATTACATCATACGGCACAGAGACAACCATCAGACATACTCATAAATACACTACTACACATAATTCCCACACGCTACTACCGATCAAATTAGGCAGACCAGACCAGCTGAGCACCCTCCATATTTGGCTCTGTATGTGCCTTACCTGTTTAAAAACCTAATTGCTGGAGGCACAAATGAAGATTTAGATCTATTCTTGGCAAATAGAGGGAGGAAATATCGTCGCCCAGATGGCAACAGTTCAAATGACGGGGCGAGGGGCTGCCTCTTGTCTCCCACAATGGTCTTTGCCTTGTTCTTCATTCTTTCCCTGCAGATACCCTCCACACTTGGTAACTTAATCCCTGATAGTTTACTGACCGTTTTTCCTCAGTAACATTGCCAAACCAGCAAAGGATGCAAAAGGCCAAGTTGAGGCAGAAGAAGAAGGGCGAGCTGGAAATGCGGCGCTACCAAGCCGACCAATCACAGTTAACCAGGGACTGATTATATATGGTCGTAACAAGCTGCTTGAACAGTCGACCTGCACGGCCGTTTTGCTGGAGATGAACTGATCTCGACAGCATTTATACTCAAAGAAGTTCACCAGCAAAGAAACACACGACGCAACCGTCACGTTAAAAACCAGGTCATCAGCCTGTCGTGTTCTTTCACGGATAATCAGTTTTGGCAAGCAGTGTCTTGATCAGCTCGGCTGACTCAGAGGTTGTGTCGACCTCTGGGACAAATATTGACTGTGTGTTCTGTTCTGAGATCAGATAAACCCTCCGGACTGTTGTATTAATCCCAGCAGAGTAATAATTTACAGGCTGAAGTCTCCACCTCTCTTCAACACGACTGCAGACCAGCTTTTGTTCCCATTTTACAGTTTTTCTCAGCCAGAGAGACTGAGAGTGAGGACAGCAGCTGAGGGAGCGCCAGCTCCTCGTCGCCAACAGTGAGGAGGTCAAAGGTCACGGCACTCGGATGGCTAATTAAACAAACAGTCCTGTTAAATGATAATGGTGGTGGTGAAGGAGCCCAGGATCTCCTTCATTTTCTCTTGCCCTTTGTGCCCTCTTTTTGTTCAGTTTCTTCTTCTCTTTAAGTTACATCAGCTGTTTGAAGCGAGCCCAAAGCCCCGCGTAGCTGAATGACGCCCGACGGTCCACTGAGATTCACACAGGTCCAGTTTTGTGTTCAAAGTTGACTTGCAGAAGTGAAATTGAGATTTAGTCTTATGATCAGTCTCATAGGCAGTTAATAGGTTTGGGTGTCAAGAACCGGTTGCAAGTTGTACCAGATTTCCATGAACCATGGATTCATTAAGACCCGTGCGTTTGGATTCTGGTTCTCGGTTCCTGACTTCCTGCATGTCTCAGCTCCTGAACTGCAGTGAGCATTTTACAGTCCATCAAAGTGTCTCTGATCTGCCAGCAGCTGCTACGCCAACCTAACGTCACCTCATGTGTTACGTCAACAAAGCCTGAAGAAGAGAATCCTTCTGGTTCCGGTCCTGGACCGTGGCGGGCCGCAGCAAACGCTCCAAAGTTTGGCTCAGCTTCACTAAAAAAAACTGCAACAGCTGCAGTCAGGAGGTTCGGTGCGAGGGAGGAAGCGGCTCCAACATGACGAAGCGTTTCCTTCGACACGGCGTGAATCTGAAGGAACGCTTCACCGTGTTCAACGTGTCGCGCTCTCCCAGCAGCAATGACGCCCCAGATCCAGCTAACGCTAACAGCAGCAACGTCTCAGGTACAAAACACAGGCGAGCCGACGTTCACCTTTTATACTGAAGGGAAACCAACGATGGCTACAGATGAGACGCCGCTCTAGGACAGAGACTCCTTTTGCTTTAGCCATGAAGGGGAGGAGGAAGAGGAGCGAGGAGGAAGAGGATCTGTGATGAAGGGGTTGGAACCAGAACTGAGACTCCATGAGAACCAGATTCAACAAGTAGAGTCAGAATTTATAAAACTTAAAAGATACCCAAACCTATTAGTTAACTTATCAGCTTAAAAAAATTACTCAAAATAATTTAAAACAAAAAAGCTCTGACAGCAGCTTCAGTTTTCTTGAAACTGATTCTTCTTCCTTCCTTTTGTCTTTGTGTCCAAGAGGAAACGGATTTCACAGGTCTGATGTTTAAAGAATGTGGTGATCAGGATGACAAAGTAAAACATGTAAGCAGGAGCTCCTTTTTTAACTTTAAAACTGAAAGCTGCTCCTCTGTAATTACTGTACCAGCTGTAGTATCAGCTGATCTTCATATTGGACGGGTGCCTGCGTCCTGATGTGGGTCTCGTCCATCACCCCGCACACCCGGCAACATTAAAGAAGTGCGGCGCTATTTCATCCTCCTCTTGTTTTGATGGGAACTTTACAGCGGCGTTCAGCAGATGGGGAAGCGCGTTTGAAACTCTTGTGTACATGAAACAGCTAGCCTGCTACAGAGTGGAAAGATCCAGTAGCATAAAACCCAAGAGCAATGATTAACTGTGAAACAGCTGGAAAAGCACAGCTGCGGAAAGTAGAGCGATCCAACTCTAGGCGGTCGGACAAATCATGAATTGACTGCCGGTCAAATGTACAAGCAATTGTTCATCATTTAGCGTCTCCATTGGATTCTCCCGATCGCTCTTGTAGGGACATGTTCATTATCTTCATTAACTTACCATGTTGTGGTTAAGATGAAGCCAGAGGTGCCTAATTTTCCTTAGTTTGGTTGCCAAGGTCTGTTGTGCAACAGTTTAACACACTTAAGGGATTCTTTAAGTGTGGGACCAAGATAAGGAGAAAACTTAAATACTTAAGTGAACATTTTAAGGAAACCTTCAGGAGATATAAGAAGGATGACAGACAAATAGCGACTTATTCTAAAGAAGGAGATAAAGGAAGAAAGAACATTTTCAGTGGTGAAATATAACTAAGCACATTTACAATAGTACTTGAGTTCATATTTGAGGTACTTGTACATCACTTGAGTATTGCCAATATAATCAACTAGTAAATTTCCCGGTGGCACAACAGCTGCCTCGGTTGTTTTTATTTACCCCTTCTGCACCTCCTTTCCTCAGCGGGCTCCTCCGCCTCTTTGAGGCGTTGCAGTTATTCTCCACCTGTCCACCAGATGTCCTCGGACTTTCCCACCCGTCCCAGTCGGTGGCCGGCTTGTCAATGTGGCTTCATGCTTTTGGGCTCAAGCCTCCTGAACCTGAACCCAGAGCTGTACTTGCCTACATATCTGCACCTTTTACCTGCCCTACTCCTGTTAGCCTGTTTGGACTTGGACTACATGGAGTGGCTCCAACTTCTTTCCACCTGTTTTGACATGTGTGTGACTCAGGGCACAATTCAAGCAGGATCAAACAATTTATTGTCTCTCACTACTGACTACCGAACATATTTTTTCCAAAATAAGTTCCCATGGTGGTCCACCTGAAGGGGGGGGGCTTTGGTTCTGCGTTCCCCACCAAAACAATTAATTCAGTAAGCAAACGGTGATATACAATCTGGCTGACGGTGTTAATGATGGTCGATGTTGATATAAAAGATTTTTATCCATGCTACACCACTTTGGTCCAAACTGAAAAGCACAACTGTCATTAAACTAACTGTTTGATAACATGAAAGGCATGTTGACAGACAACGTGAAAGGCAGACAAATTGCATTTGTATTCAAACTCTGTCTGAACCCACTTAATTAATTAGAAGAGCTGTATAAAAACATGAATAACTTCAGTCACGCCCTTGCTATTAGGCAGCGTTGTCATCAACATAGTTATCTATAAAGGTCGTTTAGGAATGTTGTAGGCGTAACAGGACCAGACTCATCAAGGATGTCTTTGGTACAGGAACCTGGCAGGACGTCTTCCACACCTCTGCAGACTAACGCTGGACTCACACAGGCGGCGTACGCGCCGCGTTACAGCTGCCCTGTGGCTGCCGGAGCTAATCGCTCCAGTAGTGGTCAGTGCTTGTGGTCACACCAGAAGCACGTCCCAGAAGCGGCGCTCCGCTCTGCTGCGCGGAGAATAGGCAGCCGGTCTACGTTTGACGCGGTGTCTCCTGGTGTGTGAAGCTCTGTAAATCGACGTCTCTACCAAAAGTTTGTCCCAGGATCTACTTTACAAGGTTAACTCGTTGATGTATGTTCTTACCCTGACAGGCATCATTATTTAGTAACGTCACTATCCAGGAGCAAAATGTAGATATGAACATCGGATTTGACTGAGTATAAAGAAAACAGACGAGCAGCAGCAGCAAAGCGGATTCAAAACAACCAAAATGTTTGACTTCAAGCGAATTGCTTTCTACTCGACCAATCAGAAATGCACTGTAAGGCAAGCCCCACTCCTGCAGAGAACCAGCACTTTGAGAAAGTACTACTGCTCCGAGCAGGGATTTTTTTATTGTAAAATAAAAACCTGGACCTTAAATGGTAACGGACTTGCCAGATACAGGGGACGTAATCGATTTTTGCTGTTCTAGCTGTTTTCCGTCCAAAAACAGCAGCGCTTTGTGTCAACAGACACCGTCTGGCGGGCCGCCCGCTTGGTGAGGTCAGCTTCGCCGGTAAATTCCGTTTCTGTCATCAGATTGAAGTAGAGAAGAAGAGTTTGCTTTGGCAGAGGCGGTCTTTATCGGCCTCTGCTGGCGACCCGTAGGAGCTACACAGACATGCAAGATGTCAATCGATTCGTCACAGCCCTGTAGGATGTTCTGTTCTCAAGCTGTGGCCTGTAAAGCATGGGAGTGCTTTTGGTCACAGGAATATTGACTGTTTTTATCAATATTTCAATGTTTTGGAAGCTTTATGTTATTTGGAACGTGTTTGTATGATGAGAAATAATGTTTTGAAGATAACTCCCAATAAAAGTGAACCTATAAACAGTAAATATGGCCAAAACATGGACATTCGGCTGGTATATTTTAGAAAGATTGTGTAATAACTGTTGTATATCGGTTTCTTTTCATCAAATTTACAGTTATGGTTGTATTCCAGGTGTAGTAGAAGATATTCAGGTGCATTATAGTCTACCTTATGATGGTTTTGATGATTTATTGCATTAAAATATAGCTTTTCTTATCGTATTTTTTCTTTATTGCATCTCCATTTACTCTGTAATGGTAAAATATGTTAATGTACAATGGATTTATATTCCTCAGCTTCTGACCTTTCAAAGGAGACCAGAATTATGTATCTAGGCCAGATGGTTGAGGAGATATTACTGATTTATTTTGGGTTTGTTATTTTAGGCGTTTTTCCTGAAAATAGGTGCCAGAGTCCACGTGGTTGATGTAGACCCTGCTCCCTGCGCTGGAAACGAGTTCCTCAAAAGGTTCCTGGTTCCGGAGTAAAGTTCCTGCAGTGGAAACGCAGCCTAACATGACGATATCTGTAACCACCCTGTCACACCACTTTGTGTTGCTTCTTTAGGGTGCAAACTACCCAGAACCCCCCTCTCCTGCTCCTCTGGATGTGCTGCTTTCCAAATCCTGCCCCCCCGAATCCAAACTCTCCCTCTCACTGTCCAAAACGCCTCCGAACTCCTACAAAAACTTCCTCCGCCCCCGCAGATCAGAGCTGGCAGCTCTCGGCTCCGCGGGGAGCGTTTGGCCTCAGCTCCAGGTTTTAGCTTTTTTTTATTTGCTCCCCCCGGTTGGATTTTATTTACTGTTGTAGGGGTTTTGATGGTGAACAGCCGTACAGCACTATCAGCTCTGCTGGGAGGAGGCGGGAGGACTAAGAATAAAGACGAGACTTTAGGATTAGTTTTTCACACGTGTAAAGTGAAATGAAACAGGTTGTTTGTTGGATGTTACAGCTGAAAGACATTTTAACTTCAGCCCAAAAATGCAGGTCAGAACCAGAACCTTCACTGCGGGGGAGAGATTTAGGTCCATCTATGGTGCATATGTTTGTACTTACCTCTCTCTCTCTCTCTCTCTCTCTCTCAGTTCAATAATCTTTATTGGCATGAATGTTTAGGTTCAACAATGTTGCCAAAGCAGAAAGTCACATATAAACAATAAAATAAAAACTATATATGTTTATATATTTATGTAAACAGTAAATAATAAATAATAAACAATAGAATGAAACTTTAGAAACTGAGTGTCTGTCTCCCTGCAGGACTCAGTCCGTCTGTCCTAATCTGATTTGCAGGGAATTCAATGTGATAAGCTTCGGGCCAGAGAGCCGAGGGAGGAGAACGAACCAGAGCCTCCACACAGAGCTGCAGCCAGCAGCCTGACAGCTGATCAGCCAGCACACACATGAAAACACACACGGATACACACACATATACACACACACACGTATACACACATATACACACACGTATACACACATATAAAAACAAACACACACATATACACATACACACATACACACACGTATACACACATATACACATACATATATACACACATACACATACGTATACACACACATATATACACACATACACACACGTATACACACACATATATACACACATACA
>NC_060169.1:1702163-1722163 GCF_021292245.1 Micropterus dolomieu | reverse complement strand
CTTGACTACGGAACCCTACAAGTACAAAAACAACACTAAAGGGTACCCAGGGCGTTAATAAGTGACGCCAAGGGGTCTGACCAAGCGTGCTGTGATGAGAACGGGTTGGTGGATATACAGCCCTGTATGCTGTTAAGACTTTAGTTTTTTTTTTTACTAGGATCTTAATGTCCATCCATCGTCAACCGCTTATCCTGCGTACAGGGTCGCGGGGGGCTGGAGCCAATACTAGCTGACATCGGGCAAAAGGCGGGGAACACCCTGGACAGGTCGCCAGTCCATCGCAGGGGGGGATCTGAATTTTGAGTATTTTTTTTGTTGTAAGAGTAAAACAGGTTTTTAAAACTTTGTCCAATTTGTCAAAATTTTCTCAGCTAATCTACTTTGATTGATGGATTATTCACACTCGACAACAACTTGTAATTTGTTGGAGGGTCGTATTTGGTCCCCAGGCCGCTATTTGCCTACCAATGATCAGATGTCTCTCCTGGATGCTGCCTGGGACGGATCAGACATACAAAAAGATGATTTCAAAAGTAGGTGATTTGAGAACTGCATACAAGTTTGTTATGTAACACGTGAGACAGCGAAATCTTTCCTTTCACAACCACTTTAAGAGTCTGGTGTGATGTTGTTGAGATTTGTTCATGTTTCACATTTGGGCGGGTGAGGGAGGAAAGGGGTGCTTGTTTATGAATGACTACTCGTATAACATCTACATAATTCTAATTAGAAATATTACGACTTTTTATACCCAAAACATGATGTTTAGTGTCAGTGTTCCAGAAATATAAGAACCATGTTCTGGAGACATTTTGAGTCTTGTAATGTCAAAAATACATATAGTCTATAATAATGGATTCAGGCACTGGTTTTATTATTCTTTGTCTTATTTCTACTCTAGCCTGTTTTTAGCCGATATTTGTTTACATATTGTCACATTGTTCCATTAAAAGTAGTAAAATTAGCTGTTAGCAGCTTCTCTATCATGTGGTTACCGTGATACTGATGGAAACTTGGGAAAAACATGAAAGTTCTCAGGCACGTTCTTTTTTTCCTGTGACTTCTAAACGGTTCATGCACGTGTACTTGTGATGCACATCAGCGATAATTCTATCCTAGTGAAAGTGTAAGTCAAATTGAATCTAGGAACATGTGTATCACGTCTGTGTGTCCAGATCTGACTGAGTTATGACTCAGAGAAGGAGTGTGATTTTTGGCAGCAGGCACCAAGTGTTTCACAGCATCGCAACTGCCTCCCCGAGCTGTGTGTCGCACAGCCACTGCTTCAGCTGCAGGTAGTTAAAGAGAAAGTGTGTGTGAAGACTTGAAACTCTGTAAAGGAGCACAGAGTGTTCATCTGCCACAGCATGTTAAGTAATAACAAGCATTTTAGTAGTTGCATCAGACTGCTGCACTACGATGTTGAGGAGTTAAAACTCAATGTCTTGTGCCGTTTGGTAAAAACTTGCTCTCAGGTCAGTTAATGGATCACATACCGGTTGAGACAACTCTCTCAATGAAAAGTTATAGAAAACATACAAAACTTAGTGTGTCCACTTGAAGCAAGATATTTACATTATGTGGACAAAAGTCCTGAGACGCCTACTCATTTCTTTTATGGCACCCCATTCTGAATCCATAGGCATTTATACGGAGGTCCTCCTTTGCAGCTGTGACAGCTTCCTCTCTTCTTGGAAGGTTTTCTACAAGATGTTGTTTGTCTGCAGGAGTTTTTGCCCAGAAGAGCATTTGCGAGGCCAGATACGGATGTTGGACGAGAGGGCCTGCTTAGAAAATCTCCGTTCTAGTTGATCCCAAAGGTGTTGGACAGGGTTGAGGTCAAAGCTCTGAGCGGGCCAGTCAAGTCACTCCACACCAAACTGGGAGAACCATTTCTTTATGGAGCTGGCTTTGTGCACGGGTCATATTGAAAGAGGAAAAGGACAAACACAAAGCACTGTTGGAAGAATGATTGTCTAAAAGTGTTTGCTGTAACATTAAGATTTCCTTTAACAAAGAGCACACCATGAAAAAAACGCCCCTGTCAAATGAATGTGGACAGGGGGATCCCAGTACGACATCAGCTGACAACAACCACATTTATCTTGAGCTGAATGTGAAATGTTCAGTGTGACCAGTAACTGTGGTTGTCACATAAATAAAAGTGGACAGAATGCAGAGTAGTGAAAGTATTTCCCTCCAAACGCCACGGACGTGCAGAACCTTGAACCTGTGAACCGTGTGCAGAGGGCGACACCTCGTGGTCACAACCAGGAGTGGCGTCAACAACTTGTTCCCAGAATTTGTCCTTTAAAGCCATGTTGAATATTTCCCTCCCTGTTTGATATTTTTTCTGTTATATCCAAGGTGTCATATATTTAAAATGTAAAAATATTAAAGTATTTTATTTCACTTCATTTGTTTGTTTGTTCCATAGGTGTCATTTACACCGGGGACGCTGAGGACATGTCCACACCACTTCTGAAACGTTTGTTTTCATTACTTTTTTTAAAGCATTTTTTAAAAGAGTTCTATTTATAAACAACACAAAATGTAAATTAACAAATGAAAATGCTTTGAGAAAGTTTTATTTAGACAAGAAAACATGAAATGGAATGTCAATATGGAAGAAACAAATGTACATTGTCCATAAAAAGTATGTACTTATGTACATAGTCACCTACTCCTTTGCTTCCTTGACTCACCCTTTCTGATTCAGTCCCACTGTTGGTTTTTCGTCCCCTCTGGAGACCTGTTGCAATGGATTGTGTCATTCTGCACAGGTGTTCATGTTATTTTGTCCACTTCTGCATGATCTAATATAATGTACTCAGTTATTTTGTATATTTACTTCTGTTATGTTTCTCCAAACGTTTGCTCTCCACCCGCAGGGGATGTTCAGCACAAAACAAAACGCACCCTGCTGATGTCATGATGATGTCATCCACCCGGCCAGAGCTCTATGCAAACACTCAAACTAACGCACACTCACATTGTACCTTATGGTTCTGTCTTGGCTTCTGGCTCTGTCCAGACTATGTTCTGGTTCTTTTCTGGCTCTTTCCTGGTGTTCTTCTGTCTGTGTCCCGGTTATCTTCTGGCTCTGTCCCGGCTATCTTCTGGTTCTTTTCTGGCTCTTTCCTCGCGTTCTTCTGGCTCTGTCCCAGCTATCTTCTGGTTCTGTCTCGGCTATCTTCTGGCTATCTTCTGTCTGTGTCCCGACTATCTTCTGTCTGTGTCCCGACTATCTTCTGGCTCTGTCCCGACTATGTTCTGGTTCTTTTCTGGCTCTTTCCTGGTGTTCTTCTGTCTGTGTCTCGGTTATCATCTGGCTCTGTCCCAGCTATCTTCTGTCTGTGTCCCGGCTATCTTCTGTCTGTGTCCCGACTATCTTCTGTCTGTGTCCCGGCTATCTTCTGTCTGTGTCCCGACTATCTTCTGTCTGTGTTCCGGCTATCTTCTGTCTGTGTCCCGACTATCTTCTGTCTGTGTTCCGGCTATCTTCTGTCTGTGTCCCAGCTATCATCTGTCTGTGTCCCGGCTATCTTCTGTCTGTGTCCCGACCATCTTCTGTCTGTGTCCCGACTATCTTCTGTCTGTGTCCCGGCTATCTTCTGTCTGTGTCCTGACTATCTTCTGGTGGCTCTGTCCCAGCTATCTTCTGGCTCTGTCCAGACTATGTTCTGGTTCTTTTCTGGCTCTTTCCTGGTGTTCTTCTGTCTGTGTCCCGGCTATCTTCTGTCTGTGTCCCGACCATCTTCTGTCTGTGTCCCGACTATCTTTTGGCGACTCTGTCCCGACTACCTTCTGGTTCTTTTCTGGCTCTTTCGTTGCATTCTTGTCTGTGTCTCGGTTATCATCTGGCTCTGTCCCGGCTATCTTCTGTCTGTGTCCCGGCTATCTTCTGTCTGTGTCCCGACTATCTTCTGTCTGTGTCCCGGCTATCTTCTGTCTGTGTCCCGGCTATCTTCTGTCTGTGTCCCGGCTATCTTCTGTCTGTGTCCCGACCATCTTCTGTCTGTGTCCCGACTATCTTCTGTCTCTGTCCCGACTATCTTCTGGCTCCGTCCCGACTATGTTCTGGTTCTTTTCTGGCTCTTTCCTGGCATTCTTGTCTGTGTCCCGGCTATCTTCTGTCTGTGTCCCGACCATCTTCTGTCTGTGTCCCGACTATCTTCTGTCTGTGTCCCGACCATCTTCTGTCTGTGTCCCGACTATCTTCTGTCTGTGTCCCAACTATGTTCTGGTTCTTTTCTGGCTCTTTCCTCGCATTCTTGTCTGTGTCCCGGCTATCTTCTGTCTGTGTCCCGACCATCTTCTGTCTGTGTCCCGACTATCTTCTGTCTGTGTCCCGACTATCTTCTGTCTGTGTCCCGACTATGTTCTGGTTCTTTTCTGGCTATTTCCTGGCGTTCCTGTCTGTGTCCCGACTATCTTCTGGCGGCTCTGTCCCGACTATCTTCTGGCTCCGTCCCGACTATGTTCTGGTTCTTTTCTGGCTTTTTCCTGGCGTTCTTCTGGCTCTGTCCCGACTATCTTCTGGCTCTGTCCCAGTTATCTTCTGGTTCTTTTCTGGCTCTTTCCTGGCGTTCTTCTGGCTCTGTCCCGACTATCTTCTGGTTCTTTTCTGGCTCTTTCCTGGCGTTCTTCTGGCTCTGTCCCAGCTATGTTCTGGCTCCGTCCCGACTATCTTCTGGCTCTTTCCCAGCTATGTTCTGGTTCTTTTCTGGCTCTTTCCTGGTGTTCTTCTGGTTCTTTTCTGGCTCTTTCCTGGCGTTCTTCTGGCTCTGTCCCGACTATCTTCTGGTTCTTTTCTGGCTCTTTCCTGGCGTTCTTCTGGCTCTGTCCCAGCTATGTTCTGGCTCCGTCCCGACTATCTTCTGGCTCTTTCCCAGCTATGTTCTGGTTCTTTTCTGGCTCTTTCCTGGTGTTCTTCTGGTTCTTTTCTGGCTCTTTCCTGGCGTTCTTCTGGCTCTGTCCCGACTATCTTCTGGTTCTTTTCTGGCTCTTTCCTGGCGTTCTTCTGGCTCTGTCCCAGCTATGTTCTGGCTCCGTCCCGACTATCTTCTGGCTCTTTCCCAGCTATGTTCTGGTTCTTTTCTGGCTCTTTCCTGGTGTTCTTCTGGTTCTTTTCTGGCTCTTTCCTGGCGTTCTTCTGGCTCTGTCCCGACTATCTTCTGGTTCTTTTCTGGCTCTTTCCTGGCGTTCTTCTGGCTCTGTCCCAGCTATGTTCTGGCTCCGTCCCGACTATCTTCTGGCTCTTTCCCAGCTATGTTCTGGTTCTTTTCTGGCTCTTTCCTGGTGTTCTTCTGGTTCTTTTCTGGCTCTTTCCTGGCGTTCTTCTGGCTCTGTCCCGACTATCTTCTGGTTCTTTTCTGGCTCTTTCCTGGCGTTCTTCTGGCTCTGTCCCAGCTATGTTCTGGCTCCGTCCCGACTATCTTCTGGCTCTTTCCCAGCTATGTTCTGGTTCTTTTCTGGCTCTTTCCTGGTGTTCTTCTGGTTCTTTTCTGGCTCTTTCCTGGCGTTCTTCTGGTTCTTTTCTGGCCCTGTGCTGTCTCCCTACCCTTAGCTCTGTCCAGCTCTTCCCAGGTTCAGTTAGTTTAAACCCCCTGAAGTTTAGCAGCTCGTCGAGTTACAAAAAGCAGTGAGGCCCTGTGTTTACTATGTAGTCGAGGGGGTCTCAGATTTGGATCTGAAAGGAGCCTCAGCTTTCTGCTGAGCCAGGCGTTTGGTTTGTGTCGAGCATTGTGTGTTTATATAGATCACAGAGGGGGTTCAGAGTGATTTCAGGTTTAAAGAAAACAAATGACAAACTGCTGTGTTCTTTGGATGGACCTTCGATAGCTGACACCTCTGCTCTGCTCACACTCCTTTTCAAAAAGAAACATAACATCTATCTATCTATCTATCTATCTATCTATCTATCTACCTATCTTATAAGAATGTACAGAAAGATGATTTAGTATTGCAGGGTTGTGGCACAGGAATTGTTTTTGTGTTTTTTTTTAGTTTTTGTTGTACAGAGTTGACGTTCACGGTGTGATGGCACTGCAGTGATTTTCCCTGTATGTTTCTTGACTCTGAGGAGTAGAAGTCCTGGATGGTTGCAGTGTAGAACTGATTCAACAGCTCCTGAGGAAGGTTGAGCTTCCTGAGCAGATATGGGAAGCATTCCTTCGCTGGCCATTTTTTGATGATGGGACTCACACTTCATAGAGATTGATCCCAGAAGCCAAAAAGAAATGCAAGAGATACAAATGTTGTCTGAAATCTACAATCTGTGTTGAACCAGTGTCAACAGACTGTCATCACCCTCAGTGAGGCCGTTGACCGTAGTGTCATGTGCAAATTTCAGGTGCAGATGGGTCCCCTGAGGTCAAGGGAGTCACTTTGTGCTAAAACTAACACTTGTGTTACACCACATTAGATTTCTTTCTCAAAAACAAAATACAAACGTGGTAGCAAACAGAAATGGCTGAAACAAAAGTGTGAGCCAACAACGACACTTTCATTCAACCAAGTAGTCCAGTATTTACTGTGTGGATAGTCAATTTCATCTCCAGTCCTGTAGTGCATCAATAAATTTACTTAGGCTACATGAGTAATTTTGTTGCCAAATGAGTGTTACAGTTTTTCTCAGTCTCTTTGGTACATTTCTTAAATCATCTCTAACATTTGCTAAACAGTAAGAGAATTTCTTAAAACAGACCATACAAACAGCACAGAGGATTACCTGCAAAAGGCGTTAAGTTGCTTGAAATCCTATGTCTGGGCATCAGAATTCCAAGTCCATTTGTCATTTTTCATAAACAAGATAGTCAAAATACTTATGATTGATGATTTTCAACAGTACAAAGTTACACATTGCAAGAGATTGGACAGGATTCACAGCTTTCACTGTTTGCACTGTAATTTGTTTACATAGGACGTCATTGTGATAAAGAAAAGAAAGAGACTTTGGTTTTTAAAACACTACACACAGTCCTACATGCACATAGAGGTAAACATTAAAGTAAGTAAAATTGACATTTGCCATCATTCTGTTTTGAATGTGTTTAAACAGTTTTGCACACAGTGTTGGTGGAGCAGTAGCCTACTGAGAAAGTGGTCATTGAATGAATTTAATAAATGATTCACACTTTTGTCCACGTGCACTTCAGTTTTGCTGACTGTGACTTCAGTTTTGTTAGCAAGTGAGAACACTGGAAAATAACAACGTTATTTTTTATGTATGATGAACAGTAAATCTGATGTTGGAAGGTTTCAGCGCCGCCACCAGATGTCGCCCTGTTTTCTGCTACGACTGGTCAACGTTTCTCCTTCGGCTGTGAAGTTTGTTCTCCTGCGCCTACCGTAGTTGTAGTAACAAACATGGCGTCCGACAGTGACAGCGACGAGGATTTTGTGAGTTACGGGACTCCTTTGGAGCCGCTGGAAGAAGGTAGAGTTCATTCTAAAATATCTTTATAATCAATGTGCTTCGATTTTAACACTTTCCGACTGTTTCATGTGGCGAGAGATGAGCCAGGACGTTTCCAGCAGTCACTTTGCTAAGCTAAGCTAACGAGCAGCTAGCTAATAACAAGCTCTGAGTTGTTAGCAGTTAGCCTAGCCACCTGATCTGTACACCAGACTCCATTCAAATACCTGGCTGTTTTATATCATCGTAACTTACAAATCCTGCTGAACGCCCACATTCAGCGGGTTGTCAGTTAAGATATTTTACCGTCCAGTTGTGAGTAGATTTACAAACCAGCAAGTAATTTAATTCAAACCTCAGTCTTTTATTTACAATCTGTTTCTTAACGTCATGTTTACTGTTGGTTTTCTGAAGCGGAGTCAGTTTGTAAATGAAGTCGACGCTGAAGTTATCTTTAAGAGTCGGCCATTCGAGAGGGGAAAGTTAAAGTGAAAACCAGGTCCAGATCAAAAACCACTACACCTAGAGCTGTCAGACCTGGACTAGATTGACCCAGAGAGGCTAAAGTTTCTTTTAAAAAACAGTTTCAGATTTGTGAAAATGAAAAAAAGAGCCGGTAACGTCACTATGATGTAATGTGTATAAAACAACAAGTTAAATCTCCCTAGTTTTGTTTTTACAAATAATATAAAGTTTCACAAATCTGAAACTGGGTCAATCTAGTCCAGATCTGACAGCTCTAGGTGTAGTGGTTTTTGATCTGGACCTGGTTTTCCATTTAACTTTCCCCTTAACAGTAGAAACCAAAGCTAACTGGATGAATACAGAGGCAACAATACATTTCCTTTTAAAGTCGATGGTGTATGTGCAATTGAAGGGTTGTGTTAAACTGTATATAATCCAGATTCCTGAGATACGTCTTGCCTGAAAGCCAAGGAACAAATTGGGAGATTTTTGTAATGGGTTTGGTCTGCGTGGAGAAATTCTCTAAACAAAATATTAAAAACATACATGCATTTACAGTATGAGGCGTTCAAATACTGCTTACAGGTTCCCTTCACTCTTAAACTGACCATCTGTCGTAACGTTGAGTGTATTTTACTTGCTCAAGTGAATAAATCATTTTAAATGTGTGATTACTACTTGAATACTCTCTCCAACATGTATATGTGACGTACTGCGTGTGTGTAAAATGTGTTTATTGCAGACGAGCCGTTGAAGAAGCCGGTCCCGCTGCACGAGCAGACGGTGAAGGATGAGAAGGGACGGTATCAGAGGTTCCACGGGGCGTTCACTGGAGGGTTTTCGGCCGGTTATTTCAACACTGTCGGCACTAAAGAAGGTCAGTGCTGCTGCAAGGCAACACCTGCTCACCTGCTGTGACCCTGGTGGTCCAGGAGGATCCCGATCTGATCTCCGTCACTCCGATACACCTCCGGGGAAGTTCGGTTGTAACATGTGGTCACTGAGAAAATCTGATTAATGAACTGTTGAGGATAAACTGTCTGAAATATTAAAAGTCTAAAAAGTCTTACGTTACACATGGCTGTAATAAACAAGATGTCTGGGTTCAAACCAGAAACAAAACCAGTCGCATGAACCTGAGGGCCACTGATCTTAGAAAAATGGAGAGAGATCCTCAGGAATGTGTTTCAAGCGGGCAAACTGCTACCAGCCATGTCTTCACATTTAAGAAGCTGCAATCACAGAATGACTCAAACTGATTAATCGATTGTCAAAATAGTTGGTGATTAATTTAATAGTTGACATATAATCAGTTAATCGTTGCAGCTGTACTTTAGGTGGTTAAAAGTCAAGGTACCACAACAACAACCACCTTTACCTCCAGGCGTGAAATGTCAGTAAGCTGACTTCTGGTTGTTGTTGTTGTTGTTGTTTAGGCTGGGCCCCGTCAACCTTTGTGTCATCACGGCAACAGAAAGCGGACAAACTTCATGCCAGACCAGAAGACTTCATGGACGAGGAGGTACGGACCAGAACTGCTGAAATGTGTTTTAGGCAATGCAACTTAATCGATGGAGCGCATTTCTTACAGTCTGGGTGCAGAAACAAATCGGATTTACCTGCAGAGCGAAGCCTGAGTGCTGATGCTGTTGTTGTTGTTGTGTGTCAGGACCTCGGCGAGCACGGCATCGCTCCCAGAGAGATCACCACCAGCCAGGAGTTCTCGTCCAGTCGCAGAGACAAGGCCAGTGAGAAGGCGAGAGCCGTCAGCGCTCAGGCGGCGCTGATCCCCGGAGACACTCTGCTGGAGGAGCTGATCGCACCTGCCAGGTAACCGCCAACCTCCCGCTCAAATCGCACTGGGGGGGTAGATTTGTGTGTCCTAAAGGCCTCTCATGCGTGATTTGGTGAAACGGGCGCCCAGCTGTGGTCGGCTGACAGCCAGTCGGTGATCTCAAAATATCCTCCGCGCTCACTGGAGAGGTTTTGAAACTCAAACCGTTCAGAAGTTGATATCTTTGGGGTTTTGTTGGACTAAATGAGCGGTTTTTAGTTTTTTTTGGAAAATATTTTTAGATATAATGAGAAATAATTGATTATGATGAAAAGAACGATTAGAGAAGAGCGTTCCAACTCTTGATATAATAATTCTTTAAATCCCTTATTAATGCAAGCACAGATTACATTTCTAAAAGTTTCTCTGTCCTGTCTGGTGTGTATTTTTTAATCTCTCTTGCTTTTGTCTCTGAAAAGTGTGTCCTGTTTCATAAAAGTAGGAGTTTCAGGAAATATGAAAACGCAGTAAACTGTGTGTTGTCTCCTGATGTGCAGAATGAGTCTGAGGTGCGTTGGTTTTATCCCTCAGGTTGTCCATAGGGGTGGAGCTGCTGAGGAGGATGGGCTGGAAGGAAGGTCAGGGTGTCGGCCCTCGTGTGAAGAGGAAAGCTCGCCGACAGCAGACGGGTACGTACGAGGTTTCACGTCAGCTTTACAGCTGCTCTTAAAGCGTCGGACCTCCCAGCACTTCTGATCTGGTCCTGTGATCTTCTGTTGCTTCATCTGTTCTTTTGTCTCCTCCTGACAGATGGAGGTAGCAGAGTTTACGCCTGTGTGCTGCCCCCCGCTGGATCAGAGGACTCACAGGTGGGAGAGACGAGTGAGACCTGTCTGATTCACACTGAGATGTCCGGGCTGGAGACAGACTGTCGAGTTTCTGCCAACAGAAAATGTTGTCACTGAAACACAGTTTGTGCTGCAGGTCAACAAAGACTTGGGCTCTGATCTAGAACTGTAACTAATGATCAGTTGTTATTATTATTGTTAAATTCAGGTGTTCTAGAAAGGTCTAGAAAATGTCCGTCACAACAGGAAGTCTTCACACGTCTTGTTTAGTTTGACTAAAACATGAAGAGATTCAGACTTCTGTGATATAAAAGATCCAAAAACACGTTTTAGAATCTGTGGCTGAATGTAATATTCTGTTTAAAGTTATTACACAATTTAAAGAAAATATATAGAAGGTCAGATATTAATGAAAATCCCACCGGGTCTTGTTGAATCATTTTGCTCTCGGGATCGTGAAAAAAAGCCCCCCCTTTAAAATGTGGTTACAGAGCTCAGGAGAAGTCTCGGTCCTCCAGTCTCTAACCACCCTGACGCCTTTGAGTCCGACACCAGAAACCTCTCAAACATTTAAACACAATAAAAAACATCATGAACGATGACGTTGCTTCCTCTCTCTCTCTCTGCCCGGCAGGACGAAGACGATGAGGAGTTTGCTCCAGAGAACGTGACCTTTGCCCCGAAGGACGTGACTCCGGTGGACTTCAACCCCAGGCTGGGGGTTCAGGGTCTGGGGTACCGCGGCCTGGACCCCAGCCTGGCGCTGCAGGGCCGAGGAGCGCCCGAACACATCAACCTGTTCAAGCCGCAGTCCGAGACCAGGAGCCGACTGTTCGGAGACGCGCAGGGAGGCCAGCGGAGAGGGGGCGTGGCGGGACAGGTGGGTCCCCCTGAAGCCCAGATCCTTTTTAATTAGCAATGATCTAATTAGGCTGTGACTCTTAAATGCTGCTGCTGACCTTTGACCTGCAGGCGTTCGGGGTGGGCGCCCTGGAGGACGACGACGAAGACATTTACCACAGAGACTCCATGTCCAGGTACGACACGGAGCTGGGAGGAGAGGAGCCCGGAGACGGCCTGTACGGCTGGACGGCCCCACAGCAGTACACCAAGAAGAGAGGTAACGCTGCCTGGGAAAGACCTGGAGAGGCCTGGAAAGTTTGTGCATTAAAAGAATTGTCCTTAAATTTGAAATTTCGGATTGAATTACCAAAACCTGGGGTTCAAAGCACCAAAACCCAGACACACCTCATTATTCATCCCGTCCGGCTGCTGTTAGGGATAATAGTTGAACACAAGTTAACGGGCTGTGTGAACTCTCAAGGCAGTAAGCGTCTACGGTCGTGTTCTGTGAGCTTGTGCTGTATGCTAACAATGTTTAGCAGGTAAAATGTTCACCATCTTAGATGACTGTGTTAATGTCTTCTCTAGACGATACGATATCCTTTATTCTCCCCGTGAGGAAATTCGTCTTGGGCTCGGTGTCGCTGCGTTCATTACTAACAATGAATAGTTTACAGTCACCAGACAAACGGACATCTGTGTGACGGCGGGAGCAGAGGGCTCTGTGAGCGGGCGGCTGGCCGGCCTCGCCAGCTGCTCCTGCGGGTTGGCGCAGGCTTCCCCAGCCGCCACTTGGCGGAGCTCCTCAACTCCGAAACTTTCAAGCACAAAACTGTCAATATTGGAAATCTACACAGCTGATTTGTCACCTCAGAACTTCTCAGAAGTGGATTTAGTGATGAAGTAACGTATGAAAACTGTGAAATATAAAACTTCCTGCTGCTGGCCTCTGTCAGGCGCACGCAATGATGATGCAGTGAATAGTGACGATTCTCTCTGACCAATCAGCAGTCTGCTGCGTTTTCACGTCACGTCTTAGTATCTTGGAACCTCGACTGAGGTGACACAAAAAAAAAGCACCTGGTAGCAGGTACAACTTTTCAACAATGGAAAACCAAAAAAAGGCGTGTCGAGCTGTGCGGTGGAAAAGGGGCTTCAGTAAACGTACACAGATACTTCACTTCTGTTTCTTTTGCTTCTTTGTACAAGTGTGTCTCTAGTTTGATATTTATAGACATATTATTTTGCTGTCAGACTTCGACACGTCACCATACAGATGTTCAGTTTTCAGTAATGTTTTGGACCTGAAGAAATTATATTTTAGTTCAGCTGTTATTTTTTTATATTTGGATTTTTTCTTACTTTAACCAGAAAAGCTGTTTTGCTGCTGATTCAGAGCCTTTTGACGCTGAGTGCTGCTTTTTAGTAAAATCTGTATCAAGAAATGTTTGAAAGATTATAATTTATACTTCTACTTTTTTTTTATGTTCACAGACAAAAGCAAAGATGCGTCGTACCTCGGCAAAATCCTGGAGGGATTCACTCTGGCTCAAAAACCGTCTGAGGAGAAAACGGTGAGCGTCCTCAGACTCCTGCTGACGGGTCGCTGAAATAACCTCCTTCACTAATCTGACCTCTGTCCGCCTGCAGATCTTCCCTCCGCCCTCTCTGCCCAGAGACTATCGCCCCGTCCATCGTTTCCGTCCTTCAGTCGATGTTTCGCATCTTTCCGGGGTCAGTCCTGCGCTGGCAGAGGCTCTGAGGGCCTCCAGGGGCCACATGGTTAAAGAGGAGCCCCAACAAGGAGGACGCCACCAGCTGGACTCCGGCCAGAGGGGGGCGCTGCTGGGAGAAGACACCCTGCAAGGTAGGAAAAGAATCAGTTATCAGCAGTTTAAGGTCCTGCTGGGTTTAGTTTCATGGACTTTAATGGTGAATAAAAAACAAGAGTTAGAATAAAATACATTCTAATATTTTATAGATTAAATCATTAACAGAGACAATACTGGATAAATTTAATGGATCATGAAAATAGTTGAAAAACTATATCCAAAACAAAGTTTAACAGACGTGTTTTGTGCCGAGCTGTTTGAAACAAGACGCATCATATTATAAAAACATGTAATAGATGTTTTTATCCTGAATCAGGTCCCAGTTCAGTCATGGAGCTGCTGAAGGCTGAAGACAGGGAGCGACTGCTCAACCTCCGCAACTCCACCAACGTGCTCTCCACCAAAACCACCACCAACCCCCCGCACTCCCATGACGCCCCGCGGTCGTCGGGCAGGTGGGCCGCGACGTCCGCGCCCGCCTCCGGCCTCGAGCAGGAGGCTCTGGCCGTGTGGAAGGGCGTCCAGACCTCCTCACAGACCTTCAGACCGTTTGAGAAGAACCCCAGCAAACAGGCGCGCTACGAGCAGTACTTGAGCCGCCTGAAGCAGGGAGACAAAGGTAGGAGGCTCCGTACTACGTGTCCCATCATGCACTGCAGGAGCTTCTTCAGCAGTTTGCCAACATCTTGCATGTTAAACAAGTTTGCTGAATAATTGTTTGCAGCTCATTTAGACGTGACACCAAATGCCTTCCGTCACCGTGCTGCCCCACGCCGTCACACTGAAACACCGTAAACTAGTTTAATTAAAAACATTTGCTGCTGGGTTTTTTTGTGTAAAATCTTCACACTTTTAGTATTTATTTGATTGACAACAGGAAGAGAAAAACATGTAACTGAGACTATTTGATGTCTCAGACGCCCTGGAGCAGAGTCTGGACCCGGCGGTGACGGAGTGGGAGCGCAGCAGGGAGAGGGAGGAGTTCGCCCGAGCCTCCATCCTGTACAGACCCACCTCCTCCTCGCTCTCCTCCCGCTTCACCAGCGCCAAACAGCAGGAGGATGACGACAGCGTGGAGGTCAAGCGTGACGAGGAGGTAGGAAGAGCCGCTCTGGACCGTAATACGTCCACCCGCCGCCATCGCTGTCAGTAATCTGAGTTAATCAATATTTATTTAAAGGGGGGCTGCGGCTGTTGGATAAAGTAGTTGCACTTGTTGAGAGACAAATTAAAAAGAAAACAGTCCATATCTCACTTTTTGTCCAGAAACACTGAATCCTACATTCCCCATAATGCACCTGCAAAGTGCCTCCCTGCCTGGTTACAGTTAGCGAGTGTTGGAGTCTGTGGTCGGGGGTTATTTTCTCCACAAGACAAACACAGAGGACATTAAACATTTAACGGATCTTTAATGTGTAAATCAGTCTGTTTGTAAACCTGCGTTGCTGTTTGTGGTTGTCTTGGTTGTCAGGGCGACGTGGACGACAAACAGGCTGCCGTCAATATGAAGATGTTCGGGAAACTGACCAGAGAAACGTTCGAGTGGCATCCGGACAAACTGCTCTGCAAGAGGTTCAACGTGCCCCACCCCTACCCCGGGTACTACACGCACGCACGCACACACACACACCTGTCACCTGTCACCACACCCGCCCTGCGGCGTGCACCCCATCAACTAGCAACTAATGCTTACATTAAGTGACTACAGTCAGGTGGTCAGAATGTGAGACCTGCTTAAAAGTGAAATGCTGTGAACATTCCTACATTATGTAAATTAAAACTCAGAAGTGTGTGTAAGTTCAGCACTACAAATAGGTCTGATACCACTGAGGATGATGATGCTGCCGTGCGGGGGCGGAGCTTCGTCATGGGGCCCACCTGCTACAAAGTCATTTAAACCATGTTTACATGACCCCCCCGGATTCACTCCGAAAGTCCACTGAGTCCGTCTGCGTCGCGGCTGCCAGAGCTGATCGCAGCCTCTCCAGCCAATGCTCGTGCTCGCACCAGAAGTGTCTCTGGAGAGAATACACAGCCATTTTCAAAATAAAATACCCCGTGCAGACGCCTGATCGTGTATTAACAATAAACACAGTTAAAACAGACAAAAAAGAAAGAGTTTAATCAAAGTAGAAGGTCAAAAAGCATTAATCACTAAATCGATAAAATCTAAACATGTCAACAAAATCAGGCAAGCAAAACGCTCTTATTCTGAAATGCTCCCTGTGGGATCTGCAGATCAGAACGAAAGCGGGACACAGAGAGCCGTGAAGAAGGTAGAAGCACAAAAGGATGTGCTAAAAACAGGTGGGCCAGGCTGCACGCTGCGCTGCTGAAACACTTCCAGTGGAAGTTGAGGCCTGTGTGAGCCCGGGGTGAAATACAGTCCGTCCGTCAGAATTCCCATGATGCATTGCGTGAAGGGAGTTTTGTTAAAATTAGCTGATAAGTCTCCTGTTTGTTTGAAATACAAAATTTACATTCTTGTGGTATCACTATTAAAACCAGGAGTGAAGTGCCCGTTTCATTTGAGAAGAACGGCTGCACTGATATTTTCAACCGCGGCTGATACCTGCGTGCAATTCTTTTGTGCGGTCGTGTCCGCACGCAATTGACAACTCATTCCACGGGGCCCACGTAGCGTGTGTGTTAATTTCCCTCCACCTTGAAACATGATACCGTGTTTGGTCACATGACTCCGCCCCGTCCTGCTCAGCCTTCAGACC
The DNA here is from genome assembly GCF_021292245.1 of Micropterus dolomieu. Classification (NCBI taxonomy): domain Eukaryota; kingdom Metazoa; phylum Chordata; class Actinopteri; order Centrarchiformes; family Centrarchidae; genus Micropterus; species Micropterus dolomieu. The sequence goes on along the minus strand of NC_060169.1, from coordinate 1,706,252 downwards.
GCAGTCTGAAGCTCAGGGAGATGTTAGCCAGCGCTAACCGCCTTCACTTTCCTGCAGACAGACTTTTACTAGCACTGTGACCTACACTGTACATTTACTGACAACTCGCTCGCACATTTCCTCGCCCAGACGCTCGCCACGCACCCGCACCTCTCTGCCCTTAAAGACCTGACTTCCTGCTCTGATAACAGCACCTGCATTATGCTTCACTTGTGAGGTTACGGGAGTTTAATGAGAGTGATTCCAGATACAGACGGGTGAGTCAGTCATACTTTGAGCAAATATTCGCTTCTTTGGCAGAGACTCCCTCTCATGGTCATACATCCTTGAATCCTCTCGCGCTGCTCTTCTTCTTCTTCTCCTCGTTTTTTTGTTTGTAGTGCTGAATGAGTGACTTCCCGTCCACTAGATGTCATGGCATAACTGCCGCCTGCTTTACCAGAGGGGAACCCTGAGAACATAATAAATACGCAGAGTGGGGTTTTTATTTTTTAGAAAGGTTAAAAATATGGGAGATTTCCAGGAAGAGATTTAAACGGGAGAGAACATAAAAATAAGGGAGAATCCTGGAAAAAAACGGCACCGAGTTTAGTTTGAAATCCGACTTCTGCAACTGATTTTTGGGATTAAATCAGAACCATCAGTTAATCAGAGGCTCTAGACCTGACAGGAAGTTCAGTCTCTGACTCCTTCCTGTTTAATTTAAAGTCTAAATAACTGCCTGTTTTTGGCGCTGCAGGTCGAGCATGGTGGGACTGCCCAAAGTGAAGAGAGACAAGTTTTCAGTCTTCAACTTCCTGACTGTGACGGAGAGCAGAGAACCTTCAGGTACCTGATCCACCTGCAGGGGGCGCTCAAAGCTCAGAGCCTTTAGACCTAAAGCCTGAACATTAACTCATCATATGTTTCCTCCTCTTCTCCTCAGCTCCTCCAAAGCCTCCGGGGGCTGGGAAGAGGTCTCGGTGGGACGTTTCAGACCAGGAGGGGGAGAAGAAGAACGACCCCCTTAGTGAGCTGCTCAGCGCTGCACGAAACCAAAGCGAGGTCAAACTGGAACAAACCTCCGTACCTGCTTTACCTGCGTCCACCAGCACCGACGATCAGACCCCACCCGGCAGAGCGGAGGAGGTGAGTCCAGCGAAAGGGCTTTTTCCTCTTAGAGAGCGGGAACGTGATCGGACATCTGACCTCGTGTTCTCTTCACACAGACAAAGTCAGCAGGTCGGCCGAGCTCAGACGAGAAGAAAGGAGGTGACGAAGACCAGGAGGAGGAGGAGGAGGAGGAAGAGGAGGAGAGCCGGCCTCACATGGATCTGTTCAAAGCCATCTTCGCCGGCTCCTCTGATGAGAAATCCTCCTCTTCATCCGAAGGAGAGAGCGACGATGAGGAGGCCGTGAAGGAGGAGGAGCTCAAAGTCGAGCCGCAGCCGCTGAATCTCTTCAACATCACCTCCTCCGCCGTCACCTCCTCCACCACCACCGCGTCCGGCCAGCAGGCGGGTAAGAACAGATGAAACCTGACCAGACTGGTTTTACTGCACTGCTTGATTTGCATCATTCTGATGTTTTGAAGATAGAGTGAATGTAAAGTAGATGGACGCTGCGTTCAAAGACAGAAACACGACATGCTGACAATCAGCTGGTGTCTCACAGTGAGATCTAGGGACCCTGTTAGAACTGGCAACCAGAGATTTCATCACGTTTCTGTCAACTTTGGTCTGAGACGGCTCAAAATCGCAGCGTAAAGGCGCCTTAAAGTTTAAAATAAAGTATAAATATGCAGCAGTTGTCCAAATAAACAGCAAACAATGTTTAAAATAAAAAGAGGCTGTTAGAAGCAGAAGCTGAGGCGTGTTGTTTGTGTCATTCTAACTTTTCATGCTGTTTGTCGTCTGTTTCTTTTTAAAGCGGCGGTTTCATCTCAGAACTCGACTCAAGAACAAGAAGAAGAAGAGTTTGGTCCGAAGCTGCCGCCTCCTTCAGCTGCTCTCAGTGAGTCCTCGCCATCCTCGCGCTCACTATCAAACCTGAAAACGTGTGCAGCTTTCTTTTTATCCTGTTCACTTAATGTTTACAACCTCCTCTAGAAGCAAGAGAGAAGGAAAACTTTATTAAGTGGACGTAGCCGCTGTGACATCACCCGTTGGTTTGTGGACTACTGTTTAGAAGCCTCCAGTTTGCCTGTCGCCAGTAATTTTTTTTGGAACCAGACCATATTTGGATGAGAGGGTGGAGCTAGCTAGCTGTCAATCAGCTTGTAGCCCCGCCCTGAAGCCTCCCCTGCTTCCTGGTCTCTGTTCCTCTAAATGGGACCATAATTTACTAAATGAACATCATGCTGTGTTGAAGAAGACTTGAAACTAGCGACTGAGACCATAAACTCATCAGGAAAGTGTTTACTGAGGGAATAAATCAGCTGACAAGTAGAAACATTTTCTCTTGGGGTGCTTTCACACCTGCCTCATTAAGTTCGGTTGAATCGCACTAGAGTTCGTTTCCCCCCTTGGTGCGGTTCGTTTGGGCAGATGTGAACGCACCAAAAGCGGACCAAACTCTTCAAGGTGGTCTCGGTACGCTTTCAAACGAACTCTGGTGCGGTTCGCTTGTGGCGTGAAAGCGAACCAACCAACCACAGGATTTATTTCCAAATCTAAACCACTAAGAAATCCATCATCTGACCGCGAAATGTGTTCAGCGATCTTATAATTGATCTGTATATGCCATTTTTTAAGGTATAGCCTACTTGTCAGCGCGGGTATTTCCCTGATTAATAGGTTAAAATCTGTTTATAAAAGAGGGCAAGTAGTATTCAGTTTACCCTGTCAGTTCATTAACGCCATAGAAAATGTGACCGCTACACCACAGTATACTGTAGGCGAATAAGCCCCGAATTATTCCTGGACACGTCCTGTTTTTACGTTATTGTTCATAGCAGGCTCTGCGGTCGATCTGCTGTCTAGCATTACGAATCATGTTTATAATAAATTATTACTTCTGCGTAACGTCATGGTTACTTCTCTGGTTCGTTTGTAAACCTGCAGTGTGAACACGAACTAATGAACCAAATGAACCGAACTACAGGTGTGAAAGCCCCCCGAGACTTCTTTACAATCACACTTCTTTCTGCAGCCGCTGGAGTCCCCCCCTGCTGGCTGTCAGAGGTTGGAAACGGGCTAAACTGCCGACTCAGAAGGTGCCTATCAGGACAGCGAGGCATCGAGTGCTGTTCGAAACGGCTCGGACGACCTCTTCCTGTCTCCTGCGACGCCTTCAAGCTGCCCCAGTAACGGACGTTTTTTAAGGCAGCATCGATGCTGCCTATTGCCCATAAACCAGCGCGGCAGCAGCTGCGACAGCAGACAAACAAGCCGAATTTTTAGTTTCCATTTTTAGTCGTTTCCTCGCTCCGATTATTGAAAGGTTAGCGAGAACTAAACACTGAACTATTCTATTAGCCCGTGACTGTAACCAACCACGTTTGTTTTCAAGTCTGATTTCTGGGGCGTCTGTTCGCCATTTGGCTTTTCAATAGCTAGTTAGCTGATGCTAAGGCTAGCTAGAAGAGACGCAAGTTGGCGTGCTGACGTCACACGTTGCCGTAGGTGCTGCCCTAGAAGGCTGTTCGAAACCAATGCAAACAGATAATCAGACACTCGGGACTCGTTAGGAGAGACGTTCACTGCTGGTTTTAGTCTGAATATGAGACGGTCACCAGAGTAATATTTAAACGAGTTGGAGCAGCTGAACTCGTCCAGCCACACGGTTCTCTGTGAATAAGGTGCAAACACGTGTTGCTGTAGCTCTGATGTCGACTAAACTCTGCCTGTTGTTCCCCTGTTCAGTGAGAGGAGGCGCCACCTCCGCCTGCTCCCCCCGTGAGGAGGAGAAACTCAACAAGAGGAGCAGAGAGAAGAAACACAAGAACAAGAAGCAGCACAAACACAAGAAGGAGAAGAAGGTAGAAAGTAGAAAAGGCAAAACAAAATGTCCCCTGATTGTTTGATTCTTCTTCTCTGACTCCATCTTCATTATTTCCCCCCAGAAGAAGAAACATAAGAAGCACAAACACAAAGGGAAACAGCAGAAGAA
>NC_060169.1:1690079-1702063 GCF_021292245.1 Micropterus dolomieu | reverse complement strand
ATGCCATTTTTTAAGGTATAGCCTACTTGTCAGCGCGGGTATTTCCCTGATTAATAGGTTAAAATCTGTTTATAAAAGAGGGCAAGTAGTATTCAGTTTACCCTGTCAGTTCATTAACGCCATAGAAAATGTGACCGCTACACCACAGTATACTGTAGGCGAATAAGCCCCGAATTATTCCTGGACACGTCCTGTTTTTACGTTATTGTTCATAGCAGGCTCTGCGGTCGATCTGCTGTCTAGCATTACGAATCATGTTTATAATAAATTATTACTTCTGCGTAACGTCATGGTTACTTCTCTGGTTCGTTTGTAAACCTGCAGTGTGAAAACGAACCGGACCAGAACTAAAACTAATGAACCAAATGAACCGAACTACAGGTGTGAAAGCCCCCCGAGACTTCTTTACAATCACACTTCTTTCTGCAGCCGCTGGAGTCGCCCCCTGCTGTTAGAGAGAACGCAGGTTTAAGTCCCCCCCTGCTGGCTGTCAGAGGTTGGAAACGGGCTAAACTGCCGACTCAGAAGGTGCCTATCAGGACAGCGAGGCATCGAGTGCTGTTCGAAACGGCTTGGACGACCTCTTCCTGTCTCCTGCGACGCCTTCAAGCTGCCCCAGTAACGGACGTTTTTTAAGGCAGCATCGATGCTGCCTATTGCCCATAAACCAGCGCGGCAGCAGCTGCGACAGCAGACAAAAATTTATGGCAGACAAACAAGCCAAATTTGTGTACAAATATTCATTTTTAACCATTTTTAGTCGTTTCCTCGCTCCAATTATTGAAAGGTTAGCGAGAACTAAACACTGAACTATTCTATTAGCCCGTGACTGTAAACAACCACGTTTGTTTTCAAGTCTGATTTCTGGGGCGTCTGTTCGCCATTTGGCTTTTCAATAGCTAGTTAGCTGATGCTAAGGCTAGCTAGAAGAGACGCAAGTTGGCGTGCTGACGTCACACGTTGCCGTAGGTGCTGCCCTAGAAGGCTGTTCGAAACCAATGCAAACAGATAATCAGACACTCGGGACTCGTTAGGAGAGACGTTCACTGCTGGTTTTAGTCTGAATATGAGACGGTCACCAGAGTAATATTTAAACGAGTTGGAGCAGCTGAACTCGTCCAGCCACACGGTTCTCTGTGAATAAGGTGCAAACACGTGTTGCTGTAGCTCTGATGTCGACTAAACTCTGCCTGTTGTTCCCCTGTTCAGTGAGAGGAGGCGCCACCTCCGCCTGCTCCCCCCGTGAGGAGGAGAAACTCAACAAGAGGAGCAGAGAGAAGAAACACAAGAACAAGAAGCAGCACAAACACAAGAAGGAGAAGAAGGTAGAAAGTAGAAAAGGCAAAACAAAATGTCCCCTGATTGTTTGATTCTTCTTCTCTGACTCCATCTTCATTATTTCCCCCCAGAAGAAGAAACATAAGAAGCACAAACACAAAGGGAAACAGCAGAAGAAAAGTAAGAAGGAGGCGTCGGACAGCAGCTCAGAGGACAGTGATGAGGACAGCGACGGCGAACGCGTGTCGACAGAGGAGCTGCTGAAAAGGTCAGAGGTCACGGAGACTTCGCACACGTTAATATTATAACTTGCCTGGTGTAATAAAATAACTTCATTCTGTAGGAAACAGCCTCCGAGTTAAAACAGTGATCCTCCGTGTGTTCAAGGTTCTGTGAAGCAGGATTATGAATTCAGTCAGCTCCTCATTCAGACCTTTAATCTGAAGGATACATGAACAGCAGGAAGTGGGACACAAAGCCGAGAGAGTTTATTACCAGCGTTATTATTTTTACTCAAGGTCGTAATGAAAAAATCCAAACCTTTTGTTTACATGCCAGCGTTTCCCACACTATATTAATGCCCTTGGAGTGTCTGTCTGACTGTCTCTTTGTCTCCGTCCCTCCTTCCAGACTGAAAAAGGTCCAATCCCATCAGACCTGGTGAGGAACCAGGAAGTGTGTCCTCTGTGAGGACGAACAACCCGAAAATCACACAACAGAGTTGACCTCCGGTCTTCTTTAATTTTACACAACAGACAACCTGTTGTTTTGTTCATTTAAATAATAAAATGTCCCTCGTTTAACGTTGCTGCCTTGTTTTGTTGTCATTGATTCTTTTGACTGATTTATTTGTAGTTTTGTCTCCTTCAGAGTTGTTGGGAAAATTAAGTAGAATGTAGGGAAGAACAGTGGAAGAGGGAAAGGAGAAGGTAGGAATAGAACAGCCACACTCTGCAGATTGAAATAAAAACCTTTCTGTATTAGAAAACAGTTTACTGAAAGCCCGACTTCCCCCAGGAATGGTTTATTACATGTGCAATTGTGTCATGTCCCGCAGCTCCTGAAGGCAACATCTCGCGTTGGTCAGAGGGACTGTTTCTATGGTAACTGCCGCGGCGGGAGCTAAAGTCACTTGTAGCTAACAAACAAACTTTAGTTTGAAACAAACAAACTTCTTCCCGAAAGTTTCTGAAATGGCGTCGAAAAACATGGACCCTTTATCAGTTGAGGAACCTCCAGGAGGAGAAAAGGAGGAGCGGACAGAAGAGGAGAGAGGAGCCGGAGAGTGGAGCCAGGAGAGCCAGGTAAAAACTACGGCTAACGGCTAGCTAGGCGGCTAACGGCTAGCCCGACATGGTGCGTTCACGACCGTCTTCATCAGTGGTGAAGGAAGCAATGCAGGTTCTTTACTGTAGTAAAAGTACCAACACTGTAAAAATACTCAATTACAAGTGAAAGTATTATCAGAAGAATGTGCTTAAAGTATCAAAGTAACTCAATGCAGCGAAGTGCCCGTTGTGAGCGTCGAATTTTACCTGAGACGTTCGTGCTGTGTGACTTAACGTTACCTGTATCGTTACATTAATGTTATTATAGTATTTTAGATTATTATTACTGATGCATTGATGTTCAAACAGCATTTTTATTGTGTTGGTTGAGGTGGGGCTCATATTTAACTAGTTTATATTGTGCAGAAACAAACGTTAATGGTGATTTTCAATGTGTATTAAAGTGATGATTATTTTGTTAGTCAATTTATTCTATATTAGAAGCAAAATTATCCAGAGCTGAAATTGTCTAATTTGAGAGGCTGAAACCAGAAAATGTGTCAAAACAGTCCCTGATAATTTTTTTAATATATGACAAATAGACTAATTGATGATTAATTGATTGACTGATCGTTTAAGCTCAATTTACTGTAATTTGACTTTGTCAAGAAACAAAAGATGCCAGATAAATATGATGGTGTAGTATTTCTCTTTGAAATGGACTGGAGTAAAAGCAACTGCAAGAGTCCTGAAACTGAAGTAAGTAAAATACAGACTGAAGTAACAGTGGTGGACAGTAACTAAGAACACTTACTCAAGTACTACTTATGTACAAATGAGAGGTAATTCTACTTAAATTGAGGATTTTGTTTTCATGTCACTTTCTACTTTTACTCCACCACATCTCAGAGGGTCTCAGAGAAACTGTACTTTTTACTTCAGATCATTTATCTGACAGCTTCAGTTACATGAAGAGTTTATTAAATATGATGTTTGTTAAAAATTAAACTATCCAATAAATTATGTTTGTCATGTCAAGTATTTTAAAAAGCAGGTACTTAGTAGAAATTTAAATTTAAGACTTCTTTTAGTGCAGTAATGTTTAGCAAATGTATTTGTACTTTTACTCAAGTAGAGGATCTGTGTACTTTGTCCACCACTGTTATAGAACTTGAGTAAATGTACTTATTGGGCCTCATTATACATCAGAGGCTCGTCAAACGTTTGTAACAAGAATACTTACTACAACCTTTTACCGTTTTGATATTAAGCAGTTAAATAGAATTAAGTAAAATGTGTTTATGGTGTTAATAGGAAGGAGACTGTGTGCGGTGATGTGTTGGTGTGTCTGCAGGTTCCAGTGAAGGTGTTGCGAGCTCACAGCGACGCCGTCACCGCCGCTCGACTCTGCTTTAACAACCGCTGCGTCCTCAGCTGCTCCTCAGACCGCACCGCCATCCTCTGGGTAAACTCCTCCTACCTTAATTTATAGATTCAGTCTGTGCACCCTGTCCAGAGTCAGTCACACCTGCAGCTGTGCAACACGACAGTCTGATGGTCTCTGAGCAGCTCATGTGGAGCTGGTGGTGCCTTGCTTAAAAGCACTTAAGTGGCAGTTATAAATGAGCTTTCTTTATCTTTCTTCTCTACATGCTTTTGATACTCTAGGTGCATCTCAAGTCTCTTATTTGTCCTCGCTTCTCGCTTGAACCGAAAGTTCTGGTCGGCCGTTTCGCAGACTGTCCCAAAGAGTGAAGACAGATAACAGATAAAACTCAAGTTTTACATTTTATTTGTTTTCTGTTTCAAGAACTAGTGAAAAATCTGTGTTCACTGCAGATCTGAACAACAAAACAACTTTCTGCATTCAGTAGAAATAGTTTTCTTTTCATGATCTGTTATTTCCCCCAGTAACTTTTATTATGGATGCAGTTAAAGTCGGAGAGTCTGTCTGTCCGCAAGAAACACTTTCTACATCATTTATCATCATTTCCATTCAGTCACATGTGAGGCTGATTATTCCTGGGCGTTCCTCAGTTACATCATTTCCCCCGAAACATTTAGCCTCATAAATCAAAAGACGCTATGATCATATTCCGGGTTGTTCAGTAATGACAACACTGACCCTGGGCCTCTGAGCACGACACAGTATAATTACAGATTTTACAGAGAGCCGTAGATTAGTACAAGTTTGCAGGCTGCTCTTCATGTGCAGGTGTTTGTTAAACAGGTTACAGCTGCAGAGAGGAAACATGCTGCTCTGCACTGATAACTGTGAGTCTTTAGTATCGGCACAGTGCGGACACAAACTCCATCAACAGTCTCTACAGCTGTTAGACGCACTGACAGCTGCAATCAGCTGATCAGCTCTAGTTACCTGCCGCCTCATCACATCACGGACGTCGCTTCACGTGTGACGCTTCAGAGGAAAAACATATGCCCTCGTTTCTTCTCTCCTCGTATGGTTTCCTTGCGTCTCTCCGTGCTTCCGTGGCGGGACGCACTAAGACACGAGGGAAACTTGTGCAGAGCTAGCTGTGATGCTAAGCTGAAGCCTGTCCTGTTGACCTTTGACCTGTGCAGGACGTGGAGAGCTGCAGACCTCTGAGGGTGTTTGATGGACTTCATAGTAAAACCATCACTGAGTGCGCTCTGATCCCAAACAGCAACAGGTGAGTCTCAGCATACAGCAGCTGTTCACAGCCAGGATGCTTTACCTGGATCAGGTTATTATGGATCAATCCATGGAGCTCACAGGAGGCATTTAACTTATGATTGACGGATACGCTACTAGTACGTATTGATTTTATACGTCGGATCAGTTAGATCTGTTAGTCAGACAGAAACAGGATGAAACCAGATTAAAGTCCTGCTGTTGTCCTTCAGAGCTGAAGGTAAATGTAGAGTTTGTCCTGAGGGTGGCGCTAGAGGACAGGTCAGAGGGTTACCAAGACCTCGAACACCAGGACAAATATTAAAAGAGGATTTTTAATCCTGAAAATGATCATAAAAACAACCACAGCCTGTGTGTCCGTCAGGGCGGTGACAGTCTCCTGGGACAAGAACATGGTGGCCTCGGACCTGGAGACGGGACAGACTCTGGTAACTCTTCTTCTTCTTCTTCTCTCCGTCTGTGGTGGTTGCTGAGGGAGGACCAGAGATGCTCCTCTTCCTCCTAACATCGAGTTTTCAGTTTGACTGCAGTGTTGAAGAATCACACAGTGTTTTATAGTTTAATAATGAGACCTGATGAACGTGATGCTTCGGGTTATTTTAGATGTTCACATTCAATTTCTAAAAGGAAATAAATAAAGTTTAGGAAAAAAAGTGTACATGTTCTGTAAATAGTAATACTGCAGTGTGGATACTAAAGGACAGTACTCACCCAGCCACAGCCGCTTCACCCTGCTGCCTTCTGGGAAGAGATATAGAAGCTTCTGCTGCTGCACCACCGGACTGCAGAGCAGCTTTTTCCCCCCAAGCTTTCAGACTCTTAAACTGTAATTCATCCTCAGCACTGCTCCACTGATCATTGAATATTGTTTATTTCTGTTACCATTTTATCAATATTAATGTATATTTTCTGCACATGTAGCAGTAGGGAGTTACAAACTCAACTTCACTGTATAAACTGTTAAAAATAAATGTACCTACCGAAGTAGAAATACAAGTAAAAGTCCTGCGTTCAGAATCAAGCATCAAAATATACTTAGAATACTTAGAAAAGTAAAAGTACTCAACACGCAGAATAACATACGATATTATTCGATTATAATTATTGATGCATTGATGTGTCACTTTTTATACTTTATCTGCTGGTCTTATGTTTACCCTGAATCTGCAAAGTAACTAAAGTTATCATTTAACTGTAGAACACCTAGAGTACTGTAGAGTACCTTAAAACTGTCCATAAGTACACTAAACCACTGCCGTACTGACACGATCAAACTATTTTAAATCATTTGTTGATTTATCGATTAATTTATTATTTAAGAAAAGCATAAATCCAGACTTTCTCTGGTGTCTCAGATTGCCAGTTCTTCTCTGTTTTGTATCACTGAACAAAGTAAAACGGACATTTTATGACATTAGTGATGAATCTAAGCGGTTAACAGACGAATTGATAATAGAAACATCTGTTAGTTGCAGCTGATTCTCCGTTCTGACAGTTCATGTTTTGATGGGAATAAGTACTGATATTGATTCTGGTCCTGGTCCTGCAGTGGCGGTGGAGGCAGGCCGGCCTGCTGACCTCCTGCAGCGCCTCGTCGGATGGCCGGCTGCTCGTCTGCGCTGCAGATCCACAGAACGGCGTTTACGTCAGCGACGCCGCCAGCGGACTGACGCTGCACCACGTCAGCGGTACGACAGCCAGCTCACACCTCCTGGATCTTTAACTCCAGCGTTAGTTAGTGAAGGTGCGTTTGTTTCCCCTCCCAGATCACCACCGCTCCACCATCACACGGTGCCGGTTCGACCCTCAGAGCCAGCGGGTGGCGTCGGTGTCTGCAGACCGGAGCGTCAAACTGTGGGACCTGCTGGCTCAGAAGACCACCGTGTCCATCGACAGGTAAGGATCTGCCGCTTCCATTGCTTTTTGTTTGATTTGCCTCAACGTTATGGTGAGCAGGGCCGGATGAACTCACTAGAGGGCCCCTGGCCCTTACTGACCCCCAGCTCCTCTTTCCTCTCACTGTGCACTGTGATAATCTGCGAAGGGCTGAAACGGTTGAACAAGAAATTTTAATAATACCTCTCTAAAAAGCAGCAATGCTTAGTTTAATCCAGGGGGTTTTAAAGTCTGAGACTGCGGGCCCCCTCAGACAAAGACTGGGAATCTGCGCCACCCAACAGCACAACGCGCTCACGCTATGGACAAGAAGGAGACGGGATTTGATGGCGCAGATTGCAAAATGAAAGGAAAGAGAAAATAGCGAGAGAGGAAGAAGAGACAGGGAGAAAGACAGGAAGTGTCCAAAGTCTGGGATCGTCTGAAGCTAACAGGAAACAGAAGCTCTGTACAGTGAGTCTGCTGTAAAACAGAACCCGCCGACCACAACAGAACCACGGCGTCAGCATCTGAGCAGAAAGACCCGGTCTACGGACCCCAAACAAGGGAACGACATCCACCTGCCAGCTCCTCCTCACGCTGATGAACACTGATGATTCAAGATGATGTCTATGTGATGATGATGACGATGGTGTACGTCTGCCTCTCTAACATTTTTGATTTCTTCTTCTGTCTTGTTATTGTTGTTGTTGATGTTTCCCGTTTCTCTCAGTAACCACAGCAACGTCGTCTCTGACTGCTGCTTCACCAACAACGGACACTTCCTGTGCACGGCATCATGGGATAAAAGTTTAAAGCTGTGGGACCTGCAGGCGGGAGGGTTTCGATCTCACGGCGGGACGTCGCTGCAGAGAGGCCACGAAGGCAGCGTGAGCTCCTGCAGCTTCTCGGCTGACGGTGAGCCCTCCGAGCAGCATCAGAGACGGGGTCGAGGTTCAGGTTCCTGTCCTCAGCTGACAGCTCGGGGCTCAGACGCCCTCTGCGGCAGACGGCAGCAGCTTTATATAGAGAAAGAAAACGGTAACGCTGTTTTACCGGCCCTGATACTTGGACGTGTCCTGGAAACGTGTAAATATCTCACTGTTGTTCAGTTAGTTGTCATTTTAAAGAGGTCTGCTCATTCATTCATCGACTCATAGTTTTATTTAGCCGTCGCACCAGAGCAGGTTTACATGGTTTCATTCTTACGCTGCACATCGCCGCAGCTACTCTTTTCACCCTGTGTGTGCAACGCTCCGAGTGAAGCATCTCACTTCTATAAGATCTTTGTTGGGAGCTGCACATGTAATAAAACACTTCCTGTCATTTCACCGCAGCAAACCTGCTGGTGTCTGGCTCCTACGACAGGACTGTTGCACTCTGGGATATGTCCTCCCTCTGCCAGACTCTCATCCTGAAGGTGATTAAACTCTGCTGCGGTACGGATCACTCTGAAATAATGAAAGTGTTATATTAGAGAGCTCAGCTCATGTTTTCTGCCGTCTCTGTTGCAGGGCCACAGTGATTGGGTGACTGATGTGTCAGTCAGCGCTGACAGGAAGTTGGTGGCCTCTGCCTCTAAGGTACCGGTCCCCTCAGTCCAGGTCCTTTCCATCATCGTGATCACTGTCGCGCTCATGATAAAGTTACAGACATGTTTGTTAGCACTGTGTCTTCAGAGATGGGACGTCTCCTGATGACTTGCTGAAATCTGAGCTTGACTTCTTCCAGTATTCCTTTTTTGGACCTGGAGAATGTTTTAAGTCTGAATGTGTGACGCCTGATGGGACCCAGGTGGACCAGGGGTCTCATTAATAAACGGTGCGTACGTACAAAACTGGGCTGGAAACGTGCGGACGCCACTTCCCAAGCAAAGGTTTTGGTCTATAAGAAACAAACTTGACGGGAGAATGTGCCGTAAGTAAACTCTGAACCACGCGTACGCACATAAAGAGGAGAAAAGAGAAACGGTGACTCACATGGCAGAAGGATGAAACGGGTTGAAAACAGGCCGAATATTGTGTAAAATAAATAGCAATATTACCTCTGAGTATTACAGGCTTACAGCCTTTCTAAATAATCAAAAACACGTTTGATTGATTTTCCCTGAAGTGCGCAATAAAAAAACATAATTTAAGATAATTTGCAGCCACAAAAAGAACCATGACTGAGGATAATAAACACAAATGGAGATTCTGTTTCTGCAAAAGAACGCCTCAAATATGTTGGACAGTTTAATCAGGAATCATTTAATTTATACTTGCATGCATTGAAATTTATTCTCATAAATAAGATACGAGAGCAGAGTTTCATATTTTACATTGTTATCACATGTTCGTTTCCTTATCGAGCCAAAACGCTGAGTGCCAGCGTGTGGATGTGATGCGCTGCTTGTAAAAAAATAACACTATTTTATTGTCATTTACAACAAGTCATATTTCTTTTAACTCATCGCCAGCCTCGTTAAGTGAGTGCCGTGTTTGCGTAGCCTAAATAAATGTTTAAACACTTCACTTGAAGGGAGCCTCAGATCCGGTTCCCTCTGTGGGCTCCACAGTCCTGGCTCTCACCAGACTCTGCTTTTTTCCTCCGTTTTTGGCCTTTTGACCTCAAATGTTGCTGCATAAACGGGCTGCTGGTTGGCGTCCATGTTTGTTTTGGTACAAGAACACGTGATGTGTTTCGGGGCATCCACCTGCAGAGCTCCATGGTTACTGAGCAGAGGGTTCAGTGTTGTCTGGTGGATTTACTCGTCAGGTTTCTGCTCCTTCCTGACTGTCAAACACTGAAACATCTTTCTGCTGGTTTTTCTTTGTAGGTTCAGTCTTCAGATTTGTCCCACATCGACTCCCTTAGATTTTGAACCCTGGTGACCTGCTCCACATTGGTCAGCTGTTCTTTACACCTTTAATAATAATAATAATCTGTAAACAAACAAAACAAACTAAAACAGTTGGTTTTTAAACCAGAGTTTGGTCGGAAGCCCCGATTCCCCACACATGTTCATCCTTTCAGGACCGGCGGCGGTCTCCGTTTATCACCACAAACTTGTCTTTCCGTTGGTTTCGTCCTCTGAAATCCTTTAACACTCAAACAACAAACACCTCCCGAGCTGTCGCCCTTCCTCTGATTATAACGTGAGGAGGGCCTGAACAGGACGAGGAGCGGTCTGATATGATTTCCCAATATTTTTATATTATTTCAAACAATAAAAAGAAAAGAAAGCGCCTTGTTTGTCCGTAACAATAATAAAATAATAATACCAATCAACTACAGGTGGCATTTAACACATTGAAACATGTGTTAAGTGCAAATACTCTGTTGGTATCAGTGTCACTTTAAAGGTACTGGTTTTTGAAACCCAGCCCTGATCTCCTCTGTCTCTGCAGGACAGGACGGTCCGGTTATGGAACACAGAGAACATGGAGGAAATCCCACAAGTCCTGGAGCGGAGGAGGACCGAAGGAACAGGAATTCACATCCTCAAGGTGAAAAACAATCTGTCATTTGTTTTGTCTGTTTAACTTTAGTTTCATCAATAAAAACTGTTGTTGTTTCCAGTGTGAAGAGTGCGGGAAGCCGTTCCCCGTGTCCAGACTGCAGACCTCAGAGCTGCTGACCCGGTGCGTCTTCTGTCGACTCAAATCGCCCCCCGCATACCGACCGCAGCCTCCGCCTCTCATGTGACTTCCTGTCCAGGAGGTCAGAGGTCGGCCACAGAGCAGCAGCTGGTAGGGCGGGTGGGGTGGATACTGGCATTATGCAAACTACAAAAAACAATCTAAAGTCTTGCTGGCGTCCCCCAGAGGCTGCAGTGTTCATTACAGCCGCAGCATCATGTTAGCACTTGGTTGCAGCCCCCCCCCCAGTGGATGAACTCTCATCATCATCATGTCATCATCGAACAGCTGCAGCTAAATGTGTTGTTAGAAAGAAAGTAGAGAATAAAAAACAGGATTTCACTTTCTGTTTAAATGACATTTTGCCTGAATTCAAGCAAATTTTTATTATTATAATTTGACATAAAGTACATCTGTAAACTCTTCAGAGAATTCAGGAAGCTTTTCCTCTCTGCGTCACAAACACTTGTGTGATCACATCTGTGAGATAGAAGCTACGTAAATGTCTCGTCCTCAGACTAAACAAACAACGCCGTCCAGGTGTCACCTCTCGTTTTTGAGCACAAATCTTGTGTTTTTATGTTTTGTTATGGAGCACGTACACTTTGCCTGAAGCTCCGGTTCCAAACAGTAAGTCAAGTATTCGTTGTTTAAGTATTTTATCAGGCAGCCGGCATCATTTACACGCAACAAATACAAACTAATTCCAGCTTCTCAAATGTGAGGGTTTGCTGCTTTTATCTATTTTATACCATCAACTGTTGGTCGGACAAAAAGTGTGCAGGCTTATTTTGGTTAAATGTGATCGACATTTTTATAGACTTAAAGGTCCTCCTGGGAGCATGAACCTCACGACCATCTATCCATCAGGTTTTGGTATTTCTAGTGTCCATGTGGAAAGTTTGTCCTGAGGAAAGGTCCGCAGGGTTTGTCCTCTGGGGACCGTGAATGTCCATCAGTCCGAGCAGCAGGTTGTGTCGGACAGAAGACGTGCTCATCGCCGTCTTTTAGAAGAGCGTCTGTGTTGGATCATCAGAAGACGCTCTGCAGCAGACAGTGGCAGCCGCAGCCGGCCGGACACTCGTCCTGCCGGCGGAACCAGTCCATCATGTGGCTGGTGTGTCCGCCGTGACCACAGCTGAGGCAGAAGTTGGAGGAGCCGCGGACGGCCACGTGGCAGATGGCGCACTGGAAGGTCAGACGCTTACAGACGGCACACTGCGTCCCACGAGCCTGAGTGCGGCAGTGACAGCAGTACACGCCGAACTC
>NC_060169.1:1679561-1689979 GCF_021292245.1 Micropterus dolomieu | reverse complement strand
TCTATGGTGGGGATGCAGGTGAACAAAGAAGTCACGTCATAGGATACCATGGTATCATCTGGATCCAGTTTTAGTCCTCGAACTTTGTTTACAAAGTCAATAGAGTTTTGGACGTGGTGAGGCGTGTTTCCCACCAATGGAGCTAAGATGGTGGAAATGTGTTTGGCAATGTTGTAGGTGACCGAGTTAATGCTGCTGATAATCGGCCTGAGTGGGGCTCCTTCTTTGTGTATCTTGGGTAGTCCATAAATGCATGGAATGGCTTCTCCAGGATACAAGTGGAGAATAAAGCCCTCAACTCCTTGAGAGGAATAGCACCGAGCCACTGGTACAGATATGTGGACGACACCTGGGTCAAAATTAAAAGCCAGGAAGTGCAAGCCTTCACAGAACACATCAACTCTGTGGACAGTAACATCAAGTTCACACGAGAAGATGTTCACAACAACAGTTTGGCCTTCCTGGACTGCGCTGTACACATTGAAGAGGACAGGAGCCTGCAGATTGGTGTTTACAGAAAACCCACACACACAGACCAATACCTACTGTTCGATTCCCACCACCCACTGGAGCACAAGCTAGGCGTCATGAGAACACTGCACCACAGAGCGGAAAACATACCAACAAGCGCCCAAGCCAGAGAGAAGGAACAGGACCACCTGAAGGGGGCACTTACAGCCTGTGGATACCCTAAATGGACCTTTGTGAAGACAGCCACAAGATCCAAAAAGAACAAAACTACAGGGGAGGAGGAAAAGAAGGTCAAACGCAACAACATTGTGATTCCATACGTGTCTGGAGTATCAGAGAAACTCAGGAGGATTTTCAACAAACATAACATCCCTGTGTTTTTTAAACCCAAGAACACACTAAGACAGATGCTGGTACACCCCAAAGACCGCACCCCCAAACAGAAGAAAAGCAATCTAGTGTATGCGGTCCAATGCAGTGAGGAATGCACAGACCTGTATATTGGGGAGACTAAACAACCACTACACAAACGCATGGCTCAACACAGAAGGGCCAACTCCTCAGGTCAAGACTCTGCAGTCTACTTACATCTGAAGGACAGAGGACACTCGTTTGAGGACCACAAGGTGCACATTTTAGACAGAGAAGATGGATGGTTTGAAAGAGGTGTCAAGGAAGCATCTACACCAGGGTGGAGAAGCCGTCATTGAACAGAGGAGGGGGTCTACGCCACCACTTATCCCCCACTTACAATGCTGTCCTTTCATCACTTCCCAGGAAACTCAACAAACGTAACCTATTGGCCTCAGGTGAAGATACCAACGACGGTCGTTCAGTCTCGGCCACAGGTAGTCTCAACGACTGTAACGACTGTCGTCACAGCAACAAGGAACACTAACGAACCAGCGGTATCGATGACCCGGGCCAACGACCCCACTGAGGTTAAATAGCTGAGTTTCCCTGCCAGTCAGTCAGAACTGAAGAAGTCCTTTGGATGAGGGACGAAACGTCTTCCAGTATCTTCAACCAAGTCCAGTTGCCCTTCATTTTAACCTTCGTTGGATAACTATGACCTGGATGACTGAGAATCTTCATAGACAACGGTGCATTCAGGTGCTCCTCGGATGGTCCTAATTCCCAAGTTGTGAAAAAAAACATGGTGAATGGCGTCTCTGTCATCTGTAAGATTGAAATCCGTGGCAGGATTTCTATCGCAAGAACAGCATAATGTTTTAACTCTTCAGCAAGATATAAGAAGCCACAACAAGTATATAAAGTTCAATGTGAGTTCTTTGGAAGAAGCTGGCTCGGTGTTCTCAGTATGGATATCAAGGCAGAGGCTGAAGAGACCGAAGACGACGAGGAGGAAGTGAGGAAAAGAAAAACAGACGAGCGAGACAAAGCGAGACTGGCTTTTACTGGCTGAGCTAAGAAAGAGCTGACGTGCTGCAGGACAGACGGCGAGCTGGCTTCCTGTTGGACTCGTCAGCAAACACTAAACAGCTGCTCGCTGTGTCTTGTGTAGTCGCACTTGCTTGATGTTTGGCAAAGTTGGCGACTTGCTAGTTTTTGATATTTAATCAGAACAAACGCATCTTACACCATGTTGCTTTGAAGTGAGCTAACTTTACGTTTGCGTTGGTTTTATGAATAAATAAACTACATTCGTCAGCCTGAGATTCAAGTAAACCAAACAAACATAATCACATCGTCAAAATTCAAATTCAGGACACGTGATGTGAGTTCACTTTGTTAGTGACACAGATCTCAGTCCGTGTTAGTCGAGGGGACGCCGGCCAATCAGTGACATGCAAAAAAAACAAAACAACAACTGTTAAAATCCCAACGAGGAGAAACCCAGAGGAGGAGAGGGAGGGATGGACAGAGATCAGTACCGGCCAGTCATGGAGGGTTTGGACAGACCAGCGGCGGGATGCAGAGATTGGGAGCTTCTGATTGGAGGAGAATAGGATGAAGGAGTGACCCACAGCAGCATGGGGGCGAGGTGATTGGCCAGAGAAAAACAACATGAGAAACAATTAAAGAAAACAAACAGAAGCCCATCAGGGAGACAGCCAAGCTTCACTTTCCCAGGCACCACGAACTACCCATCGGCTCAGCGCGTGTGCTGGGAATATGGACCGTGAAGGAGGCGGAGCTTCGCTTTATCAGGACTTCTGCATGTTCACTCTCCTGTCAAAGCTCTGAGGTCGTCCGATCAGATGCCCCTCGATGTTCCCAGATCCAGGTTAAAGAACAAAAGGGGCCGAGCCTTTCGGTGGCGGACAGCGGCTTTACCTGTTCGAATTCAAACTGCTGAAATGTTAAAGTTCTTGCTTAAGACTAGGCGTGTGTGTGTGTGGGGGGGTCTATACAGCAATATAGATTTGCAATATTTTACGTGGCAATATTGTCAATTAGGGTTGACCCCCAATAGTCGAAGATTTGATGCTTCGATGGGCGGAGCCTAATTCCACTGTCAATCTCACAGTCGAAGCTTTGCAGCGAAACAAGGATCACGCCATTTTGGCGATATGGGGGTGCTCAACGTCTTCTCCCAAAAACTTAATATACAGCCTGTTACGATATACATTTAAATGTTTAATGCTGTAAATAAACATGTAAAAAGAATAAAACTTTCAATAAATGTTTTTAAAAGTGCGTAAATTAATCCAAATTTGTAACCCAAACCCTGGGGCGTCAGAGGAGCACTTGCTGAAGAGACGGAGCCCCGGCTTCACTGGTGTTGTGCAGAGTTGTCCGTTTATCACAGTTTATCAACCACATAAAGAATATTTTATCGTTTTTAAACAGCCGGCTACCTCAAATAGACCCGCGAGGAACCGCGATGTGCAGGCAGCTGTCGGCAGCACGGCAAAAACTCTGCACAAGACCGGTGAATGACAGGCGAGAGAGAGAGAGAGACAGAAAAGGGTCTTCAAAAAGCTTCAGTTTAGCTGGAAATTTACAGTGTAAGTTGAATGAATGGAGACTGCAGCTCTGCAGCTTCTCAAGATGAAAGCGGAGCTACAGTGTGTAACCCGCCCGCCAACTCGCAATCGCCGTGAACAAAAACACACGATTCGACTACAGGCAGGACTTGACGATTCTGACTATGTAAATCCTTAGTCGGGGACAATCCTGGTATCAATACACGGACGTCAAGTATCGATCTTTTATTATATTAATTGTATATGAGAATTTTACTTTTTGGTACTACAATAAGAAAATCGGTTGCTTTTTCAGGAAAAGTGTTTTCCTTTGGGGACACAATTTGAAGCTGGAAAACAAGGTAATAAAGTGCAATAAATTTTTAAAATTGCAATAATATCGAATCGTGACAGAAGTATCGTGATAATATCGTATCGTTGGGCCTCTGGTGATTCCCTCCCCTACTTAAGACCCACCTCAAGTTATTTTAAGCTGAATCATGCTTTAACTGTTTGGTTCCTGGGAACTTGCTTTGGGACATTTGGCATTTTGTTTTACTAAACAATTGATTGATAGACTTACCGTTAATAAAACAAAATAATCATTGGTTAGAGTCGTAATATTCGTGGTTCTGAGCTTGTGAATTTGTGGCTGTGTGCTCTCAGCTCTCTTCACCTCCTGGTTACTGGTCTGATGTGTTCTGTGCTCCCTCAGTAGTTTTGGTCTTAATGAACTTCCACACGGTTTACAGAGACGTCTCCAAACGTAGAGAAATGACAACTTTCTGCTTTAAACACATCAGTGATGCTGTAAAGTGTGTGTGTGTGTCTCACCCGTTCTTTATAGTAGAAGGAGGAAATGGACACGGTGTCTTTGTCGGAGCGAGTCGGGCTGCCGCTGTACAACCGCAGAGTGCTCTGAGACTCTGAACGCATCTTCATCGGGGTCAGCACTCCGCTGTGATAGGCCGACAGAGCCGACAGGGACCTGAACACACACAGAGACAAGTCCAGGGGGAAACTGTTAGCCTGGTTCCATTAAGAGAGCTGTCGAACTGTAGATTAATTTCTAGATCGTCTCAATCTCAGTGAGGTTACCTGAGGTTACCAAAGCGGGAACCTCCGGGTCTGAAAGTGAAACCTGTGTTCTCTCCAGCAGCCAGCAGGGGGCGACTCCACCGGCTGCAGATTTAGCTGATTTATTCCCTCAGTAATCACTTTGAGTTTATGGTTTCTCTCTAGCCAAATTTAGCTTCTCAGCTAATATCACAGTTGGGCTGAACGATTTGGGGAAAAAATGTAATTGACCCTTCGCTAAGCCCCGCCCCACTTAGTTACTGTTCGACAAGAGCTGTTTCTCAATAGCGATTTCGGCAAGTTCGGACTTCTGTACTTTAAAGCTCCGACTTGGCAAGTTTGGCTCGGGAGTACAAACTCCCAGGAACGGGTGCACGCAGTCCGTCATTCAGCAAGTGGACTTGATGATGGCCGGACCAGTTAGCGGGCGGGACCTCACATCTACGAAAACGTCGTCCCGATTTTTTATATCAGCTCTGTCTTGAGAAATCAACCACAAGTTTGTAGTTAAAACAACTATATTCCCGCATAAAAAACTCTTAAAACTACTGTATGTGACACAAGAACAGCAAGATTATAAGTTACAGTTCTGAGTTTTCTTGCCTGACATTTCTGGCGAACATTGCGGCGAAATGCATCCTGGGATATCTGGCAATCCAGAGTCCACACAAGTCACCACCGATGCAGGCTCCGTAAAACGGGCGGAGCGAGAACACATCCGGGTATTTGACTCTACTTGGCTAGATGTGGACTTTTGAATTGGAGCAGTACTTTGGCTGCGACTGATGACGTTTCACAAAAACACAAGTACAGAAAAGAACGCAGACTAAGAAACAGCGAAACTGTCGGCGCTGCCACTGTCTATTACTGCACTCCCCGGAGAAATATTTACAAATTAGTTGGAAAAAGCGATCTCAGAAAGAAGCTTTGCAGTTGCATTATACATTTGAAGGTTGTATTCAGTAAGCTAGCGTTAGCTAACTAACATTACATTAGGAACAATCCACAGCCGACATTTTTCTGGATTTATTTTAGGTTTTGGAAAGAGAATAAATCGTACTCCTTTCAGCCTCTCTGGGTAGCTGCTGTAACTATTACAAGATGCCCCAGAAACAGCTTTTGACCAGATCTTAGAAAAATACAGTCAAAAAAAAAGCTGGAAAACGTTTTACATTAGAGTCAATGGAGCGCAGCCATAAAAGTGTCGGACTTCAGTTAGAGCGAGTCCTATACTGCGCTGTGATTGGCCAGATGTGTATTTGGGGTGTGGCTTAGCGAAGGGTCAATTGCGATTTTTCTGCCAGATACTGCGATTACGATTCGATTTTAGCGAAAGTACAATATTCACCGCCAGTGTATTTTTGACAGAAGCCGCGTCAAGCAGCACAGAACAGGTGAACTGGGCAGGAAGTCGGACACAGAACAGCCTATCGAATCAGTTGATTTTCAAAATAAGATACCCTGTGCAGACTCCCGATCATACATCAACAACAACAGTTAAAAAAGTAACAATTTAACTGTGTAGCTACTTAACCATGGCAGAAGCACAAAAATCAAGGACAACTGAACAAATAGGCAAAATCTGAACAAGTCATTGGTTCGTTTGTTTTAAAATGTAAACGCCCTGTGATTTGAAAACGATTAATCGTTCAGCCCTATATCACAGTTAACGTGAATTACAGATGTACCTTGCTAACCAAGCTAGGTAGCTCCACCCTCTCGTCCAAACATGGTCAAGTCTGGTTCCAAAAAAAACTGGAGGCTTCAAAACAGCGGTCCACAAACCAACGGGACGGGCTACGCCCGCCTATTTTATACCATCTGTGGAGTCGACATTGAGAAACGGCACTTTGACCCGTTTTTGACCAGGTAACGTGTGTTGTGAGCAGACATACATAGAAAACAATGGGTACCGGTGTTAATGAGCATCATACGCTGCTGTTGTGTCTTCCCCTAAAGGTGGGGTTAAGGCTCTGTATGGTGCAACTGCTATGTCCCCCCACGCCGTTCTGACATGGGACATGGCGTTCACACCCACCCAATTACTGTAAATATGTCTGGTTACGTTTTTACAATCTGACCAACACGTTTTAAAGCCACTAACAGGCGTGTTAAGATTTTCTTTTGGTTTCATTCATGAAGGTGCAGCTGAAGAAAGACGCTCGTGTTCTTGGGTTGAGGGAAAAACCAACCCAAGAACACCTGCGTGTGTTTTTACCTGGGAGTGGGCTCAGTGGGCGGGACTGAGCGGTGCATTGTGATTGGTCGGGTGAAGTAAACCAGACAGCCGGTGCCGCAGAAACGAGCGCCGGAGGTCCGAGGGAACGGGATGTTGGCGTCCTGGGGGAAAAAAAAAAAAAGGTAAGACAGCTTTTTATGCTGTATGTTTGGATCTTTGGTCTGTGATGGATTCAGGGTGGATTTTAAATGTCTGTTACCTGATAGGAGCCGTATGTGTTGGTGACTCGAGGAAACGCCTGCATGGCCGGAGTGACAGGGTTAGACAGAACGAAGGGGCCAGAGCCCGGACCGTCCTCCTGCGTCTGAGACAGGAGAAACGTCAATGAGGAGAGAGGGTCAGATTTAATTGTTGGTCTTTGTCAGGAAATCAAGTGACAGGACGAAGTCTGGTAAACTAAATAGGAATATTAGACGCATGATCAGATTTATTCACATCTAAAGGGTTCCTCCTGTGGTTTAAGTTTAAGGTTTGTCCTTGTGGTGGCGCTAGAGTCAGGGGTTCATCAAAACCATTATTGGAAATCTGGCCGGGAGTTGTTGACATGTCCCACTCTGGAACAAATTAACACTTTTATTACTAATAATGATGAAACACTAAAAGTGTTGTAAGCAAAATATGCTTCATAATAAATCTTTTCATCTTATAATTGTGTCAGAGACAAGAAGGAACCTCCTGGTTTTAAAGGAGACCTATTAAACTGCTTTTCCAGTCCTACATTGTAGTTCAAAAAAGTTCAAAAAAATATTTCTTTGTCTTCATGTAGGCCTTCATTTCAGCCTCTGTCTGAAACAAGCTGTAGATGCTCCTGTCTCTTTAAGCCCCCCCCCCCTCAAAGCCCACTGTCTTCTGATTGGCCAAGACCTGAAGCATGTTACCAGGCTGTAGTTGTTGCTGGGCGGAACAGGCAGACTGAGCGTTGGGAGCAAATGACCTTGGCTGTGTTCGAAACGGAAGGCAGCTCGATGCCTCGATGCCGTAACAGACAGGAGCCTCAGAAGGCATCACTTTCAAGTGAAGGCAGCTCTGTTTGCATTGGTTTCGAACAGCCTTCTAGGGCAGCACTTACGGCAACATGTGACGTCAGCACGCCGTCTTGCGTCTCTTCTGGCTGTCAGAAGAGAAACGAGCGCCATCCTGACCAGTTTTCTTTATGGGTAATAGTCAACATCAAGTCACCATCGATGCTGCCTTCAAAACTGGCCGTTACTGGGGCAGCTTGAAGGCGTCTCAGGAGACAGGAAGAGGTCGTTCGAGCAGCACTAGATGCCTCGTTGTCCTGTTAGACACCTTCTGAGTCAGCAGTTTAGCCCGTTTCACAGCCCATAAATGGATCACCAGCTCCGTCTGGCTCCGTGTGTCGGAGCCGTTGGTGGAAAAAGCAGCAAATACTTTAACCTCATTATTTGAAGCTTTGGCCATGCTTAACATGAACATCCAACATTATAACATTGTAGATAAGTCATAAAATGTGGAAAAGCAGAATAGGTCTCCTTTAAAAGTGAAGCCTTAAACCTGCGTCCTCTCTAGCAGCCAGCAGGGGGCGACTCCAGTGGCTGCAGGAAGAAGTGTGATTGCATAGAAGTCTGTGAGAAAATGTTTCTACTTGTCAGCTGATTTATTCCCTCAGTAAACACTTTCCTGATGAGTTTATGGTCTCAGTCTCTAGTTTCAAGTCTTCTTCAACACAGCGTGATGTTCATTTAGTAAATTATGGTCCCGTTTAGAGGAACAGAGAGCAGGAAGCAGGGGAGGCTTTAGGGCGGGGCTACAAGCTGATTGACAAGTCGCTACCGAACATGGTCACGTCTGGTTCCAAGATTGCGACAGCCAAAATGCCAAACTTTTGAGGAGGCGGCGGGTGAGAGGGAAGGACAGGAAACGATTGTGTGTGTGCGTCCTCACCATGTCCGACTCCAGACAGGACACCAGCTGTCGGACGCACGGCTCCAGACAGTTCTGGTTCCTCTTCACCTTCTGGAGCGACGTGTCGGTCAGAATCTGTCAAGAACACAAAGAGTCACTTCACATCCCAGAACGCCATCCACAGTGTTCGGGAGCATTCAGGAGCGTCTGTACCTTCTGCTTTCAGATTTAAAGTTTTACAGCAACAAAAACATCAACTGTGATTCTGTCTGTTCTTTTTTAATCTTTAAAGAAAAAGATAAATTAAAAACAAAACATGCAGGTGAAAATTTGGTTATTGAAAATTGGTTTGTGTTGTGGTGCGTTCAGGAGCCTCGGTACCTTCTGGATCTTGATCTTCATGGCGGAGGGGATGGTTGTGGGGGAGACGAACTGGAAGGAAGGCGCGGCGTTGTTGGGATACTGAGCGGGAAACTTGACCACTAGGTGAACCTGATGGCTGCCGAAGTGAGCCGACACCACGCAGCTGCGGTTCACCGCGTCCATCTGCGCAACACAAAACGCCTTTTTACATCACTTCCTGTTTGACAGTTTTCCATCTTTCAGATAATATTTCGAGGTGCTAATATCAGCTTCTTATTCACGTTGTTTACTGACTGAATATAAATAGTTTCCATCTGAACCACTTTAATAATTAAATGTGTGAGAAGTTATTTACAGTTAAAACTCCAGAATCAATAATAACAACGTGAGAACAGGAAGCTGCTGAGGCCCAGCGGCAGCAGCAGAAGTCCTCAGCACACCCAAAGCCCGGTCCGCCTGTCGAACGTGGCGTCGCAGACGGCCTGTGAATGTCTCACCTCCACGTTGACGTTCCTGATCTGCAGGTTGACCAGAGAGAACTCCTGCTGCAGAGTCTGAGGTAGACCTGAACCCACCGCCGAGTCCTGACGACCTCCAGAGCTCAGAGCGCCGTCCCGATCTGAGAGACGGACAGGGAACATTTACTGGAAGTATCATTTGGATTTTAGAAATACTACATACAGTACTAATCGTATACAGTAGGTACTTTATACTTACTGTCATGTTTTCAGATGTTATACAACACAAACCAACAGACGTTTTTTTCTTGCACTGCGTTTAATCTGCAGTATTTTCCATCATGTGCTGCTGAACGTTGAAACGTTTCTCACCGTGCAGGTTTTCAGAAGCCGGACCGACGCTGTGCTGACTCTCCTGAGACAACGGAGATTTCTCCGACTCCACGGTGAGAGACATCCCCTCCATCATGTCCTCCACCACGTCACTGACACACAGCTACACAACAACAACACACAGACATCAGGATGCGCCAGGGGCCGACGCTACGAACACAGTTCAGCAGGACTCACAAACCTAAACAATCGAGCACACGACGCTGGTTAGCAACTTGTGAGAGAGCGGTAAGTTAGGAAGCCAACTGAGGGTCATTCTGCATCAGTTAGAATGGCGACTGAAACCCTCAGGTCCCACCGGGGCCCCGCAGGGGACGGTCCTCTCTCCCTTCCTCTTCACCATCTACACCACAGACTTCAGCTACCACTCAGAGGGGGGGGGGCTTTGTCACACGGCGTGATCAGAACCATCTGCAGCTCAACGTGACAAAGACTAAAGAGCTGGTTGTGGATCTAAGGAGAGCCAAGGCACCAGTGAGCCCCGTCCATCCAGGGGGTCCCTGTGGAGGACTACAAATACCTGGAGTGCACATGGACAATAATCTGGACTGGGCCAAGAACACTGAGGCCTCTACAGGAAGGGCCAAAGCCGTCTCTATTTTCTGAGGAGGCTGAGGTCCT
>NC_060169.1:1678294-1679461 GCF_021292245.1 Micropterus dolomieu | reverse complement strand
TGCTGTCCTGTTTGCTGTTGCATGCTGGGGCAGCAGGCTGAGGGTAGCGGACGCCAACAGACTCAACAAACTGATCCAGGGCCAGTGACGTTGTGAGCTGGACTCTGTCGGTGGTGTCAGAGAGGAGGATGCTGTCCAAGCTACGTGTCATCTTGGACGTTGTCTCTTACTCGCTCCATGACGTGCTGCTCAAACACAGGAGCACCTTCAGTGACAGACTCGTCCCCCCAAAATGCACCACAGAGCGCCACAGGAAGTCATTCCTGCTGTGGCCGTCAAACTTTATAACTCCTCCCTCTAAGTGTCTGACACTTAGTTATTAAACTAGACCTCATTATCTATTTTCTGTCCAATATTACCTGTCGAATAATTAATGTGCAATATTCTCTGCTGCTATTTATTCACTAGGACCTTTTGGTTCGCCATAATTCTTAATAATGTAAATATTGTACATACTCACACTCCTTTATATTCGTCTTTACATTTTATATTTATTCTCTTATATTTATATTCTCTTTATCTATCTAGCTTAAAGTGTGCCATTGTGACAAAAGAATTTCCCTTTGGGGATCAATAAAAGTATTTCTGATTCTGATTCCTGATCCAGCTGTGAGCGTGTTCACATAAAAGAGGCGGAGTTAGCAGCAGATGATCCAATCACAGACATGGACAAGTCCACTGGCAGCAGAGCGTCAAGAGCAAACTGTAACACTACAGAAATACGACCTGGTCTAAGTAGCGCGGCTGCACATGCAGGGGGACAGCGTGACTGCCTAAACGAACAGGCGTAGTCTGTAATAATGCGTTGATCTGATGTGTTCTTATGAGCTGTGTGAAAATATCAGCCGGCGTTGTGGCGGCGTTTCCGCATTAAAAGACTCGGGCACTGAATAAGTGGTCGTTCCACCTGACATTAAAAATAAGATTAATTTATTTAACACACTCAAAAGTGTTCCAGGTGGTACAGGCCCCTGGCCCCTGCCTCTCTGAGGCAGCACACTGACCTTCTGCAGCTGAGGATCCACCCTCCATATCCTCAGAGTCTGGTCTCTGGACCACGTGACCAGCTGGTAATCCTTAGACCCTGCAGTCAACAAACAACAACAACAAGACAAACAAACAGCTTCATTCACCTCCAACACTTAAACTGCACTTCCTGCACAAAAT
>NC_060169.1:1671828-1678194 GCF_021292245.1 Micropterus dolomieu | reverse complement strand
CAGACTCGTCCCCCCAAAATGCACCACAGAGCGCCACAGGAAGTCATTCCTGCTGTGGCCGTCAAACTTTATAACTCCTCCCTCTAAGTGTCTGACACTTAGTTATTAAACTAGACCTCATTATCTATTTTCTGTCCAATATTACCTGTCGAATAATTAATGTGCAATATTCTCTGCTGCTATTTATTCACTAGGACCTTTTGGTTCGCCATAATTCTTAATAATGTAAATATTGTACATACTCACACTCCTTTATATTCGTCTTTACATTTTATATTTATTCTCTTATATTTATATTCTCTTTATCTATCTAGCTTAAAGTGTGCCATTGTGACAAAAGAATTTCCCTTCGGGGATCAATAAAAGTATTTCTGATTCTGATTCCTGATCCAGCTGTGAGCGTGTTCCCATAAAAGAGGCGGAGTTAGCAGCAGATGATCCAATCACAGACATGGACAAGTCCACTGGCAGCAGAGCGTCAAGAGCAAACTGTAACACTACAGAAATACGACCTGGTCTAAGTAGCGCGGCTGCACATGCAGGGGGACAGCGTGACTGCCTAAACGAACAGGCGTAGTCTGTAATAATGCGTTGATCTGATGTGTTCTTATGAGCTGTGTGAAAATATCAGCCGGCGTTGTGGCGGCGTTTCCGCATTAAAAGACTCGGGCACTGAATAAGTGGTCGTTCCACCTGACATTAAAAATAAGATTAATTTATTTAACACACTCAAAAGTGTTCCAGGTGGTACAGGCCCCTGGCCCCTGCCTCTCTGAGGCAGCACACTGACCTTCTGCAGCTGAGGATCCACCCTCCATATCCTCAGAGTCTGGTCTCTGGACCACGTGACCAGCTGGTAATCCTTAGACCCTGCAGTCAACAAACAACAACAACAAGACAAACAAACAGCTTCATTCACCTCCAACACTTAAACTGCACTTCCTGCACAAAATTACATCATCAGAGATATGAACAAACACCGATATGACAATACTTGTTCTACTGCAGTACTTCAGTAATTAAATATGTCGACACTGCGTATCTGTCAGTAAACACTGCGTATCTGTCAGTAAACACTGCGTATCCACAATAACAATCTGATACAAGCTGCTGACCCGAATCATCACAGGAGAACTTTGTCGTTATGAACGCATCTAATCCTGTGAGACGACGTCAGGAGGAGGCAAAAAGCAGAGCTCAGGATATGAACACAGACTGGTCCCTGCGACGGCGTGTTGGGAACATTGTGTACAGACCCGAGGAGGGGCGGAATATTCTGAGAAATAACTCTGAGTGATTCAAGTTGTACACCTGCGATAGAAAACTATTTTTCAGATGTGCTTGAGTTATTAAAGGCTCTGTACAATTAAAAGCAGTTACGCAGATGTTAATAACAGCAGCCCTCACAGCTTCTTTCACTAACCAGCATCGTGAGACACTTCTTTCTGTTCAAAGAGCATTTAAAGATGTGACACCTGAAAGCTCCACCTCTTCGTCTGCACTGCCGTGGCATTGCGAGGCCGATATAACATCCTAAATAACAGCAGCCCTAATAACGTCTGACAGATTATTTTAAATCTACATTGGCCCTGACAGGCTGTGGTAGGTGTTCGTATCAGAAAGAAAAAGGCAGCGTTGTAATTCAAAAAATAACACATTGAAGCCACTTTGTGCAGAATTTGAAGAGTTCTGATGTCGGTTGTGTCAAAAAAAGGTTCAACTCTCTGTGTCCAATACGGAGATTAGCCTAGCTTAGCACAAAGACTGGAGGCGGAGGGAAACTGTTAGCCTCTCTCCATCAAAATAAAACTCCAAGTCTGTCGGATTTTCACAGAACTGGAGGCTGCCCTGTGCGCGTGTGAACTCTCCTGAATCTCAGCGTGTGATTGGTCACCTTCTTTCTGCGGTCTCCACTGGAACTCGAGCACCACGTCGTCGTGTCCAACGAAGGCGTGGACGGGACTGTTGAGGTCGAGCGTGCTCCACAGCAACAGGCTGTTCTCTCTCCTCAGCTGAGGAACCATCACTGTGACCAGACCGTTGGAGAACGGCTGACGACACACAAACAGGAAACACGTTTGACCTCTGAAACAGCGATAATCTTATCACACATCATGTGTAACCGGAACCTGCAGCGTTCAGTGCTCCTACCAGGATCTGGTTTATTAGAAACAAGGTTACAGACCAGATGTGTGTACACTGGGTCTGCACGCCGCTTTCTAACTGAAATATTTTATCTAAACACTCTTTTTATTTGCGTCTCTGGAGGGATCGATAGAGTTTGATACTCACCGTGTACCTGGCCTTCCACACAGGCACTTGACAGGACAGGATGTTCAGATACTTCCGGGGCTGTCGGTAATCCCAAAACTAACGAGGGAGACAACAGAGGAGTGAAACTCTGGTGACACAGACTGAGATCACCTGGGCTCAGCTGGTTCAGCTGCTGGATTCAAAGCTGCTTCTTCTCCCACGAGTCAACGAGTCATTTCGACGCCAACAAATATGAAAACAGTGCCCAGGTTTTAATAATCAGTGGTGACCCAGAATCATTAGTGACCCAGAATCAGTAATCAAGTTAATAATCATGCCGTTTTGGCTCTATGGGGCCGCTTAATGTAACTACTACTTTTCTCCCAATAAGTTAATATACAGCCTGTTATGATAGACAGAACGGTCAGACAGATATCTCAACATATAAAGCTGTAAATAAACATGTGAAGAGAAAGAAGCTTAAGCGTAGGTGACGGCGTAGAGTAGGGGGCAAATTTAAATGAGTATAATGTGATTTTTGCACAGAGACTCCGCTAAGATGGTTTAGCACAGTCTGAACAACAAAGACAGCATCGGCGTTGCGTTTGAGTCTGCTCGTTATTCTCACCCTCACGGAGTTGTCCTGGCTCGACGTGGCCAGGATGAACTCGTTGTCCGGGTGCCAGTCGAGGCCGTGGATCTTGGACAGGTGAGCCGCCACGTACTCCGCCGCCGTGTTCGGCTTCTGTTCAGAAAATAAAAATCACACAGAGATTTACACCACTGGTGCTCACATCCGGCTCACGGTGGCTCCAAAAACGTGATCAGTCCGCTCACTCTTTTATCCCAGATCCGTACGTCTCCGTCGTGACTGGACGCCAGCAGGTACTGGTTCTTCCTGTTCCACTTCACCTGAGATGCCCCGGCTGGACACGAGAGAGTGACGGGATGCAAAGAAGAGAATAAACTCAAGAGGCAGAAATAACTTCAGCCTGTTTTAGCTCTTAAACTGCCGTCATGAAGTTCACTTTATTGTCCTGATCAACCCTCAGTTTGTAGATTAACAAAGAAAGATTCACTACATCCAAACGCCTCATTCAGGGGAAGGTGGTGCAGAAAAGATCAACTTCCCGGCGCTCAAGTGGACGGTAAAAAATAAGATGTCTTTAATAAATTTGGAAGAATACATTTTAAAAAAGGTAACAGGTAAAACTTCATCCATTGCTTCTGTTTCCTTTCTTTATTTGTCAAAGTTGCATTATTTTCAGGCAGTAACACATCAAGCAGTCCCCGATGGTGCATTCAAGGACACTCTGAAATCTGAACAGCCACGTTTGTTGCTGAAAATCGTTCAAAGATGTGATTATAGAAACGTAGTGAACCCAGCGCGGGCCAGGAGGACCGGAGGTCCGTCTGAAACCTGAAACAATCACCGGGTCCTTTAAATACTCACCAACAGCAGACAACGCCACCGTGGGTTTCCGAGTGTCTCTGTGGAGCCAAACAGAGAAAGTGTTTAGGCGGGAAACTGCTCAGATCCATCTGCTGATGAAGCTCCTGAACAGCTAAAGAAAGGACCTCGTGGTCAGACTGTTTTCTCCACTACATGTTTCTGATGAATCGTTTTCTCTGACCTGGTGTCCCAGATGTAGATGTAGGTGTCCACTGAGCTGGTGACCAGGAGCTCCGGCTCAAACCAGGACCAGTCCAGATCACTGAGGACACCAACACACCACAGTCAGTCCATGAACGCACCACACTGAGTCCATGAACGCGTCACACTGAGTCCATGAACCCAACACAGCGAGTCCACGAACGCACCACGCTGAGTCCACAAACTCAACACAGCGAGTCCACGAACGCACCACGCTGAGTCCACGAACGCACCACGCTGAGTCCACGAAAGCACCACGCTGAGTCCACGAACCCAACACAGCGAGTTCACGAACGCACCACGCTGAGTCCACGAACCCAACACAGCGAGTTCACGAACGCAACACAGCGAGTTCACGAACGCAACACAGCGAGTTCACGAACCCAACACAGCGAGTCCATGAACGCACCACAGCGAGTCCACGAACGCACCACGCTGAGTCCACTAACTCAACACACTGAGTCCACGAACGCGTCACACTGAGTCCACGAACGCGTCACACTGAGTCCACGAACGCGTCACACTGAGTCCACTAACTCAACACACTGAGTCCACGAACGCGTCACACTGAGTCCATGAACGCGTCACACTGAGTCCATGAACGCGTCACACTGTGAACGCGTCACACTGAGTCCATGAACGCGTCACACTGAGTCCACGAACGCGTCACACTGAGTCCACGAACGCGTCACACTGAGTGCTGGTTAACCTGCCGAGGTGCGTTTGATTGTTACCTGATGACCCGGGTGTGTCCCTGCAGGGAGGTGTGCACTTCTCCACAGCCGTCCCTCCACGAGTACAGATCCACACGCTGGTTACTCTGAAAACAACACGGTTTATTTCAGAGCAGAGATTTTCTTTCAATCCCTTCATGTTCATGTTCATCAGCAGCAGAACTCACCGAGGCAGCGAAGACGTGGGACTCTGACCTGTGGGGATTCCACTGGACCGTCCCCACGTCCCATTTACTCTGTCGGCCGATCTTCCTGGGAGGCTCAGACGGAGCCTCCAGGTTCACCATGTACAGGAAACGCCGCCTGAGAAAGAAGGAAACTTCAAAAAAGATCTTCTCCACTTCAGGTAAACCCTGAAATTCCTGTCTCGCCACCAAGTCACTGTCTCACAAAATCACCTAATCTGCATTAAATGACTTCCCATCGCCTGGAATCCAACAATGCCTTGTGAAGTGAACTTACCCGGACAGCACGGCGTGAGAGCCCAGACAGTCCACTGACATGGCGGTGGCCTGAAAACAGAGAAGAAGAAAGAAGGTGACAGCTGATCTGACTTTGTCTTTCTTTACATCAATATTTGAGAGTTTTAAAAATAAGCTGCTTTTTTAAAAATAACATAAACATGAACATTTAAATACAGATATTTTAAATGTGGTTCTCAAAAAGAAGAATGTGTTTGGCAATTTTTTATTCCTTAAAACGTACTACTCGTTATTTAAAAGCTACTAGTGCTTATTTATTAGTAACTATATGAATAGTTACTAAGAACCATTTCCATTTTACTAGAATCTATTATTTACATACTCCTGATACCAGTTCAATACTTACTAGTATCTATTCTAAAACATTTTTCTTCTAACTAGTAACTTTCTTTTGTTACTAGTTGTTCATTAATAACCAGTAAAATGGCTTTTTGACACCAACTAATGCAAGAGGCTAAAGGCTTTCTTTAAATCACAGTTTCCTTTATTCTATTTGTGAAAATTAAGAAATGATTTATATATATATATATATATATATATATATATATATATTTGCATGTAGACCAGGTCCAGGTCCAGATCAAAAACCACAGAGAGCTGTCAAATCTGGACTAGATTGACGCAGAGAGGCTAAAGTTTCTTTAAAAACACAGTTTCAGATTTGAACCTTTATTCTATTTGTGAAAATTAAAAAATCATATATATATAGATATATTTTTGCATGTAGACCACCTTGGACCAGGTCCAGATCAAAAACCACAGAGAGCTGTCAAATCTGGACTAGATTGACGCAGAGAGGCTAAAGTTTCTTTAAAAACACTGTTTCAGATTTGTGAAACCTTTATTTGGTTTGTGAAAATGCAAATAAAAGGCGATACCACCTCGGACCAGGTCCAGATCAAAAACCACTAAACATACTGTTTATATATGTTGTTAGATTTTTGCCACCTCTGTTTTGCCCAAATTTCCACCTTAAACTGGTGCAGAAATTTTGTGTTTGTGCAGAAAGTGTTTAGTCCTGAAAATGTTTCCGGGTTCCAGATTTAGGCTGTGATGTGTGGAGGTTTGAAAATAAGCTGATCTCACTGATCTGACCGTGATTATTGGCTGTTTATATCAACAGCTGTTTCCACAGAGAGCCCTAATTTATTGATCCTTTCTCTCAGTAATCAATAACTCTCATTGGCTCCTTCTTTTCCCGCCTTTTCCTTTAACACATAGCTACAACCAGAGCACGTGCTTC
>NC_060169.1:1668681-1671808 GCF_021292245.1 Micropterus dolomieu | reverse complement strand
GACCAGGTCCAGATCAAAAACCACAGAGAGCTGTCAAATCTGGACTAGATTGACGCAGAGAGGCTAAAGTTTCTTTAAAAACACTGTTTCAGATTTGTGAAACCTTTATTTGGTTTGTGAAAATGCAAATAAAAGGCGATACCACCTCGGACCAGGTCCAGATCAAAAACCACTAAACATACTGTTTATATATGTTGTTAGATTTTTGCCACCTCTGTTTTGCCCAAATTTCCACCTTAAACTGGTGCAGAAATTTTGTGTTTGTGCAGAAAGTGTTTAGTCCTGAAAATGTTTCCGGGTTCCAGATTTAGGCTGTGATGTGTGGAGGTTTGAAAATAAGCTGATCTCACTGATCTGACCGTGATTATTGGCTGTTTATATCAACAGCTGTTTCCACAGAGAGCCCTAATTTATTGATCCTTTCTCTCAGTAATCAATAACTCTCATTGGCTCCTTCTTTTCCCGCCTTTTCCTTTAACACATAGCTACAACCAGAGCACGTGCTTCCTCTGCATTAATAACTTTATTATTAAATTATAAACATTAAAGTCGATCAACTCGGCTAATCTTTGCTAAACTGAGTATTAACGTGACGTACGGCCGGTGTGCACGTTTTCCTGACGCTGTCACGTGCTCCACCACCTGTTCACCTGTAGGTTACACCTGAGCGGCCGGTCACTTTATTCTACACCTGAGCTTTCGGGCAGAAGTACCTGAGCATCCCGAAACTCCACCACCACATTCTCACTGCTCCAGCGGGCCGCCATCTTCCTGCGTCTTCTACCGTCAACAAAACGTCACGTGATCGCGATGAGACGACACGCTGCGTTCACGGTCTCTGGGAAAACCGGAAATATCACCATTTGAGGAATTATGTCCGTAAAGATACCAACAAATACGTTTAATGATGGTTTGTTTTGGCGAGTGAAGTCATATTAATAAGGCTGAGATATTAACCATTACGTGAACAACATTTAGGTCCAAATTGTAACGTTTCCTCTGGTTCAAAACTCATATAACAATGTTTTCAGCGTTTTTCTGAGGACGTTAAAGTTAATTTAGCTTACTTACTCGCGCACACAACAAACCGAATGACCTGAGGTAACTGACAAGCATAAAGTAATGTAATGTAACGTAATAAACTGATTTTTAAACACCGAGTTGATGAAGGTAACTATGACAGTGAACGAGGCTTCGTTGTGTTCTTTCTACCACGAGGCTGCTTCCTCTCTTCTGATTGGTCGCTCCAGGTGCTGGTCATCGATCCAAGATGGCGTCTTCCCTGGTGGAGCATGTTGTCGCAGATGCAGGAGCGTTTTTAAAGAAAGCCCCTCTCCAGGTGAGACTTTGTTCATGTTTGGAAACAGAAATAGAGTTTTTGATAAACGGACTGTCGGACAGTCGGCGTGTTTTCCTGGGGGTCAGTGAATCGGCCAGCGGGAAGCTGCCTCACAGGGCCGCAGCTGCGCACGCAGGCTGCTGGACCTGCTGATCAACTTTAAATACTGGTTTTATCAAGAGTTACAGATCAAGATCTTACATCCGAGTCTGACTTTACATTCCTGTCAGTTATTACAACAGTCAGCTGAGCCTTTAAATAACTTTTATTCCTCATTGCTTTATAGAAATTGCAGAATGAGCTAATTTCCCTTTTTTAAATATATTTTTCATCTTCTTACCTTTTAAACTCCATGTGTATTAAAGTGATGAAGATGTGTGCCTTCACGTCGACACAGACTGAGCTTCTACATTTGATGAAGGCCACATACTGTATAAATATAAATACAGAAATTAGATGACGCATTCTTGTTTGTTTATAAGCCAAATAAGGGAATATTTGATGTAATATACACTACAAGTCAAAAGCTTTAAAACCACCGCCATGTTTGTAGATCTCCTGTAAATCTAAGTAGTTAAAAGTGAAAAACCTTAAATGGTACCAAAGTAAGCAGCAAACTGCCAAAGCAAAAAACGTTAAGTAACCAAAACAGACATTTTCAGATCTGAAATGAACAATT
Organism: Micropterus dolomieu; assembly: GCF_021292245.1. Lineage (NCBI taxonomy): Eukaryota > Metazoa > Chordata > Actinopteri > Centrarchiformes > Centrarchidae > Micropterus > Micropterus dolomieu. Next base: position 1,669,790 of record NC_060169.1, on the reverse strand, counting down.
AAATGAAGGAGGTGTTTACTGGACATTTCCTTCCACTGCTGCAGAATAACCAAAGAAGGTAAAGACAAAGTTTAGGCCAACAAAACTGATCAATAATGTAAATTTCAGAGAGAAAAAATTTTCAGGGAAAAGTAATGAATAAAAAACTTCAGGTTATTCTGCAGCAGTAAAAACTTTATCGGATTGTGTTGCAGGATATCGGCAGAAACATCTACACACTGAAAGATGTGGTGGACGAGATCAGAGACAAACCCACCAGGAGGAGTCTGGCCTTTCTGCCATACCAGCTGAACTTCAAAGAACCACATCCTGAACACGTCAGACTGGGTAAAGTAAACTACACCTGAACACATCTCAGACTGGGTAAAGTAAACTACACCTGAACACGTCTCAGACTGGTTAAAGTAAACTACACCTGAACACGTCTCAGACTGGTTAAAGTAAACTACACCTGAACACGTCTCAGACTGGTTAAAGTAAACTACACCTGAACACGTCTCAGACTGGGTAAAGTAAACTACAGACTGGGTAAAGTAAACTACAGACTGGGTAAAGTAAACTACAGACTGGGTAAAGTAAACTACACCTGAACACGTCTCAGACGGGGTCAAGTAAACTACACCTGAACACGTCTCAGACGGGGTCAAGTAAACTACACCTGAACACGTCTCAGACGGGGTCAAGTAAACTACAGACTGGGTAAAGTAAACTACACCTGAACACGTCTCAGACTGGGTCAAGTAAACTACAGACTGGGTCAAGTAAACTACACCTGAACACGTCTCAGACTGGGTCAAGTAAACTACACCTGAACACGTCTCAGACTGGGTCAAGTAAACTACACCTGAACACGTCTCAGACTGGGTCAAGTAAACTACACCTGAACACGTCTCAGACTGGGTCAAGTAAACTGCACCTGAACACGTCTCAGACGGGGTCAAGTAAACTGCACCTGAACACGTCTCAGACGGGGTCAAGTAAAGTACACCAGACTGGGTCAAGTAAACTGCACCTGAACACGTCTCAGACTGGGTCAAGTAAAGTACACCAGACTGGGTCAAGTAAACTGCACCTGAACACGTCTCAGACTGGGTCAAGTAAAGTACACC
>NC_060169.1:1647307-1668581 GCF_021292245.1 Micropterus dolomieu | reverse complement strand
ACCAGGGGACACGGCGTCTCCGAACAGGCCGTCGGGAACACGTCGACCCTAACCAGGGGACACGGCGTCTCCGAACAGGCCGTCGGGAACACAGCGACCCTAACCAGGAGACACGGCGTCTCCGAACAGGCCGTCGGGAACACAGCGACCCTAACAAGGGGACACGGCGTCTCCGAACAGGCCGTCGGGAACACGTCAACACTAACCAGGGGACACGGCGTCTCCGAACAGGCCGTCGGGAACACAGCGACCCTAACAAGGGGACACGGCGTCTCCGAACAGGCCGTCGGGAACACGTCAACACTAACCAGGGGACACGGCGTCTCCGAACAGGCCGTCGGGAACACAGCGACCCTAACCAGGAGACACGGCGTCTCCGAACAGGCCGTCCGGAACACGTCAACACTAACCAGGAGGGTTAGGGTCGTCAGGGTCTCTGCCCTTCAGTTAGTCAATGGTCACCCACATGTTAACACGCCTTTAGCTCCGATTTGGAGCGCTGGTTAAACTGTTGACTTGGACCATGTTTGTCATTAACAGATGATTTTAAAAACATACAGCTTCCAGCCAATGAGAAAGCATCGAAAAGTTTAATGTTCAGTGCAACTTTTACTGCTACTGTCAAATCTGATGATCTTAATTCTTGCGGATTCCGATATGTTTAGGGGTTCAGTGACTTATTATTCAGATCAGTCCCGCCCATGGATTCATGAGTCCGTGTTCTACACCCTGTCATGAACCCACTTTTTTAAAATTAACCACCAAACTACAGCACCAGTCAAAAGTTTAGACATAACTTCCCCTTTCCTTGAATGAGAGTACTGTATATGCAAATAAACACAGCAATAACGAGATTGACAGCAGCAGCCAGAGTTTCCATTTTAAATCAGTGTTTCATCCAAAAGCAAAGAAAATGTATTTCACAGGCAAAGAAAACACCACCACAAACCGCTCCACACAAAACCGCCACTCTGTGGGGAATTCTACATGCGCAGGTACCGACCCCTGCAGACCGGTTTGGAGAGGTTCTGACCCAGTCGTCAAGCCATTTTTCCATTGAGTTTTTTAACTTTTGATGCTTTAAGTACATTTTGTTTCCAATATTTTGAATGCAGTATGTTATGGGAGTGTGCGTACACACACACACACACACACACACACACACACACAGACACAGCGATAAGCCATAATACTCTGACCATTGACAGGTGAAGTGAATAACACTGATTATTTAATATCTGTGTCAGTGGGCGGGATCTATCAGGCAGCAGGTGAACACTGTGTCCTCAGAGTTGATGTGTTAGAAGCAGGAAAAATAATTGATATAATTTAACTAAAAATAATTGAACATAAATGTTCAATAAATTTTTGATAATTTGAGTCATCACAAACAAATTAGCACTTAATTGATCTTTTAAGATATTTTATAGAGGAAAAAGAAACTAAAGGAAAGGAAAAGATTTTATTTAATTTTCCTCGTGCATATTTATTGAAAACAGATTTTATCAGAATAGTTCTTCCTCAGATTTGTGAAGTCATCCTTTGTTTGGCATCAAGTGTTTGTTCTGACCAGAAAGAAATTTAAAAACTACATTAACTTTCACTCAGGAGCAAAAATCTGAATTTAAACTGAAGAAATAATAATTTGACTTTTACCCTGATAATTAATCAATACTGAACGAAATGAAATGTTTTATCATGACAACATTTTTGGCCGTATTGTACCTCAAATTTTATGTAAGTACAATCTCTGAGTAAATGTATTTTCCTCGATGGTTTCTCACCCGTTCTTTAAGGTTGTTTTTTTAATTAAAAGCCTTCATCCTGTGATCTCCATGTCCTCACCTGAAGAACTGGCCTCCTGCTGTCGGGGGCGTTGCGTCCACCTCCTCGTCGCCTCCTCTTCACATCAGCTCTACATCTCCTCGGTCCTCTGCGGTCTTCCCCACTACCCCGAGGCCTGAACGCCTCAGTGACAGCTCCATCCTCCAGACGACCTTTCTCCCCCGCGCCCTCCGACCTCCCGCCCGGCCCCACGGCCTTGTTGTTCCAGCTCTTCAGGAGGCTGTGGAGGGTCAGGACCGCCAGGGTGCACAGGACGTACATGACCCCGTCCCGCGCGTCCAGTTCACGTCGAACTGCTCAGACTGAAGGTTGTTCTCTGTGGATGTGTCGATCCGGCGCAGGTGTCTCGTTCACATCCTCAAAGTTTGTGAGGCTGAAATTCAGTGTGAAGAAGCAGAACTCTGTCCTCCAGATATTTCTCCTCCCAGCTGAACGAAGCTCATCGGCTGTGCTGCGTTTGTATAATCCCCTCGCTCTCGCTCTGTATTAGACTCTCACCTGTTTCACCTCTGTCCTGAGTCCCGCCCCGTCACAGTCAACACCACATTTCCACAGAACTGATAAACACCTGTGAACCTTGTCCCGTCCTCTCTGCTGCTGTCACGTCCACAGGTATTTGACAGGTAACCAGAGCCAGCAGCTTCAGTTTCTCAGTGTAACTCAAGACCCAGCTCGACTCTCAGACACGAGTACGGAGAGCTGTTTAACCTCTGGAGGTCAAAGCGGCCGAATCACCAACAGATAACTAAAACCAATTCAGTTACTCAAAGTTCAACGCAAAGTAAAAATAAATCCACTTTTCAGCTTCATGTTTGGCTGAATTTCCCAATGTGACAGAAGCATTTGTTATGATCTGGTAACGTTGGATCTTTCTACTTTACAACAAAACTACAAAAGTATAAAATACTGTATAAAAGGTGGTTTAACTCAGGAACTATCAAAGAATCCAAGAAGAAGAAGAAAACAAGATGCTGAAAACTTTCTGGTTTGTTTTTCAGCCCGACAGGAAAAGTACAAATCCAAACCCTCTTCTCATCGAGTCCGTTAACTTTGCCTCCATGTTTGTTCCACCGCAGAGCTCCGGGTGTTTCCTCTGCCTCCTCCGGCTGGTTCGTTAGCTCGTTAGTTCAGTTTGCTTTCTGATTGGACGAGCAGCAGCAGGTCCAGAACGGCCCGAGGCTAGACCTGTACCGACCCGTCTCTCCGCCCCGTTATCCTCCGTGACACTCCAACAGATTAGAGCCGTGGCAGGTCGGGTCTTCACCTCCATCAGTGAATGACAGAGAGAGAGAGAGAGAGTCCTCCACTCTGGGTGCACCTCTCTCGCCCGGCCCTCCCTCCCTCCCCGTCCTGGGACCATCTGTTGTTGCAGCAGGATAAAACTCGCTGATGATGTAACGCGTGATGATACTTCATGATGCATTTCTGTAAAGTTCTCCAGGGTCGACTCTGTTGAACTGATTTACATATAAAAAGTAAAAAAAAAAAAAATGAGTGTTGGGATTAATAACTTTGACACTTTGATAACTTGAGACTTTGACACCAACGACTTTCCAATCAGAATTAATAAGATGTGAATCCTTCAGTAAAATTATTTTTATTATTATACTATATTTTTATAGAAGCCACTATACAGGCTTTCACTTTTATTTGGTTAAAAGTTTTATTTCAGGCTTTTAAATATGTAGACATACGGTTTTTACTGTTATCGGTTTAAACACCGTTTTATTGTAATAATTTTTTTTGTGTAAAGCAAATTGATATCATCTCTGTAAAACTACTTTGTGTATTTTAAAGCAGCACTAAAATTATTTAGTGTTGCTCTTCCATCAAGTTTGAGACAATCTGTGCAGCAGAGGTGGAGGAATCCTACTAAGTATCATGGATCCTACATTTCCCATAATCCATTGTGCTTCAGTTTTTCAATTCTCTTATGAAATTTATGTTTTCCTGTTGACAGCAGCTTCAGATCAGGAAATGCTTCTACGTGGCCCTGCAGGACAACAACATGAAGTTTACATATTTTAACTGCAACCGGAGGACTCGAACACTCGTCGCCCAGGTCAGAGTCGACCTCGTTGCTCAGCGTCCTGGAAACCTGGATTAACTCCTGTCCTGGATCGTGGGAAACTGACTGAGTGGGATCACAGCCAGTTAATTGTGATGCCCGGATCAGTTCAGGACCTCTTCATATACACTGAGGACCCGTCCTGAAACCTACTGTAAAAAACAGAGCCGAGACTGTTTCTGGAAACGGTCCTGCGGGAACAAAAGAGGATGTTTCCAGTCCACCGACCGCTTTCAGGGTCCTAATGAGGGGGTGGGGGGGTGGAGTCACAGCATGAAACACTTCACTCTCTGGATCACTACGGAGTTAAACAGTCACATGAGACTCCAACCAGACGTCTCGCACATAAACTCACATTCGCAAGGAGGATCCAGGGCCTTCGAGGAGGTTAACGGGTCATTGAGGAGTGTTCAAGGACCCTGGAGAAGGTTCAAAGAGTTCTTGAGGAGTTCCAAGGATTCTTGAAGAAGAGGTTTTCAGGGGATCTAAGACATTTTAGGGATATGAAAACACAGAAGTGCTTAGGAAACAAAATCAAACTAAAAATTGTGTGAAGTACATTTTGCCATCTGCTCAGACGTTGTTAGGACTGTATGTCAAGACCGTGCACGCCTGCCTCCACAGAAACCCAGTTTACTGTGGCGTGAACACAAGTGTGTTTGGACCGGCTGTCCATGTTAGAGCCCAACTCCTCCTGTGATCTGTGGCCAGTTTGAGCCGTGACACCGGACCTTTCAACAGCGCCGACCTGAGCTCACAGGAAGAAGGTAAAAGTGCTTCCAGTCAAATCTCTCGCCGGACTCTCTCGTAGCGGAGCAGGAAGGACCACCAGCCTATTTTCAAAATTACAAAACTGGCAGAAGCTGCAGCTGCGTAAAAGTAAAATAAAGGACATTTTAATAAAATTGAAGTATAGTGAACAAACAAGCCGGCAGATGTTTTGGCGGGTAATGATCGCCTTCAAATGATGGTGATAATGATCCACCTGGTTACAATTGGAGGAGGAGGAGAAGAAACTTAAGAGTCTTCAGCCATGCTGGCAGCTCTGTGAGGTGTGATACTGCTACTACTGTGTGTGTTAGCATGCCAACGTTAGCTAATTAGCAGCAAACAGAGCAGCTGAGGCTGATGGGAACGTCATTAGTTCTGCAGGCACCGTGAAACTTCAATTAATAGCCGAGTCCCAAACAGCCTCCTGCCCCGTTTACTGGCCTAGTGTGGGAACACATTTCGACAAATAAACGCAGGTCTCCATTAAACGCCCGGTCTGGTTTTTATAAAAGTTCTTTGGATGTATAAAACCTCTTAAACCCCGCAGGGACGCCGCTTTAGCTGCTTAGATCGTTAATACATAGATTAATGTTTAAACGTATGATCAATATGTCAGTGTGGACATGCTGCACATCGTTAGATCGGTTAGATTCTCCACAATTCAGTCGTTCAGTTCATTTAACAGAAACAACGAGCCTCAAAGTCTGATTCTTATAGATTTACAGGTGTGACCTGCCTGGTACAAGAGAGGAAAAGTGCCGACTCCCGTTACCTTTGAAGCGCTCGTTAAGTCTGAATGTATCCGTTCCTGATTATTTATCTTCCTTCGGTCTGTGAGGGTCCACCGATCAAAACAGCTTTTCATAAACATGAATCCAAGTTGTGCATCCTGTCATGTGAAGTCCATCGTTCTCTGCTAACCTCTGCCACACTTCTCTCATCCTACACCCTGTTTGTTACGTTGCTGCCTTCAAAATAAAAGCGCATAAGCCGTCTCTAGATCAAATGAATGACGACATTATTGGATAATTTTATACAAGTAATATTCTGTTTGAAATAAATAAACTGTTTCATAGTAGCCCATTTCAGTTCAATTCAAATTAGCTTTATTGGCATGAATGTATAACAATATTGCCAAATAACAGTCAACTCCATACATTTCAATAAAAAGTAATTAAAGCATGTGTTTCTGTGTGTGTTAAAATATATACGCACACGTTTTATATTATTAAAATTTTTAATTTTTTTTTTTTTAAGACAAAAAGTAAAAAAAATTAATTGATTAAAAATATAAATATAAATAAATAAATCAGTATCAAATGTAAAAACAAATCAATTACTAAAATATCAAGCAATCAAAATAATTTGAAAGTTTGTACAATTATCAGTCTGAGTTTCCACTGGTTGTCCTCACTTCATGGCATGAGGAGACATATTTTGCGGCAATTATTTGACATTTGGGGAATGTAAATAGGGGAGTTTCTGTGTGCTGATATGAATTCGAATTCGAGGTATATTTGGGAAATGTTTGCAAAGTGTTTTTGTCTTTGGCATGAGGTTAGAAAGTGCAGCTCTGTCGCTACCTGTCCCCAGTCTCTCCTCTTGTGGTAGCCAGCTCTGTCTGTGTCGACCCTTTTCTATGGCCAGGCTGTGTTCACTCAGTCTGTATGTTGTCAACATTTGTCTTAGTTTGGGACATTTTATTGTACTCAGGTAATTTGCCAGTGTGAATTCTCTTTTTAGGGTCAGATAAACTTTGTAAATTTACTTTGTGTTTTGGTCATTTCTTTCCAGTATTTAATATATTTTTCTTTCTGCTTGCTGATAATTTGGTTTGGTCTGCTTGAGTTGGTGTTGCTGTCCTGAGGCTGTTGGGAACTTATTACTGCAGAGAGCCTCAGGACCAGCTGGCTGGGGGGACTCTCCTCTGGTATGTTAGGGCTTTGTGATGATATGTCTGGGGTTAACTGATTTTAAGTGATTGTAAAATTTAAGTTATCTTTTCTGTATTTTTAGTAAGAGGGGGTATTGGCCGAGCTCTTCTCTGCACAGGTTATTTGGTGTTTTTCTCAGAACTCAGTATGGAAAGATTCTATGATTGTTTTTTGTTTTGTCAAATTCATTATTAAGTTTTGGCCCCCAGATTTCGCTACCATACAGAATTATTGGTTCTAGTACAAATTGGAAAATTTTAAGCCAGATTTCGAGTGGAATATATATTTTAATGTTCCTTTTTATTGCATAGAAAGCTCTCCTTGCTTTGTCCCTCAGATCTTTCACAGCCATGTTGAAGTTCCCTGTGTATGTAATGTAGAGGCCAAGGTAAGTGTAGTTTTTTGTGTGTTGTAATTTAGTGATGTCTAAATAGAAATTGTGTGTAACCTGATTTCTGTATTGTTTCTGAAAGATCATTATCTTAGTCTTTGCTGTGTTTACTGTCAGGGCCCAGGTCTGACAGAATCTCTGCAGGAGGTTAAGGTGCTGCTGCAAACCTTCTTTAGTAGGTGAGAGCAACACTAAGTCATCTGCATACAGCAGACCTCTGATCTCTGTGTCGTTCAGGAGGAGGCCAGGTGCCGTGGAACTCTAATTCACTGATATATAGATTGAAGAAAATTGGACTGAGATTGCATCCCTGCCTCACTCCCCGGCCCTGGGAGAAGAACGATGTTTGTTTCCAATCTTTATGACACATTCACTTTTTGTATACATGTTCTTAATCAAATCATGTATTACCGGCAATACCACTTTAGCCTATAGAAGAGGCCCTCGTGCCAGATGGAATCAAAGGCTTTTTGGAAGTCAACAAAACAGGCATATACCTTCCTTTTCTTAATGTTTAATTCTTGATCAATTAGAGTTTGGAGGGTAAATATATGGTCCATTGAATGGTCCATTTCAGTTTTATGCGAGAGAAATTAAAGGCTTGTCCCAAATATAGGCTGGGTCAATTCAGTGATTTTAGCAAATAAAAGCCCGGGCTATTAATCAAAGTTTTACGGTAATTAGTAAAACCAAAGTGTTGGCCCACATATTGACCTTATGAAGGGGCTCTATGGGAAGTCAGAGGATCAGCAGGGTTGTTAGGATTCTAGCTAAAAACACAAAAAAAAACCCACAGCATTACAGTGGATGTCCTTTTCATCCTCCCTGCTACAATCACAGTCCCTGCAGTCAGTCCACCTTCAAGTAAATCAGATCTGCAGAGAGACCTGCTGCCTCCGTCAAACAGTAACTGAGAAAAAAACAAAACCATAAAATGTTCCGGAGAAGGTAAACACGGGCGTGTCCAGTTAATGTCTCACAGACGCAGACCTGACCTTCTATTTCCTTATTATTTATTTAACTTTTATTTACTAAAGCCATTAAAAGAACAAATTCTTATTTACTAGCAATCTGGCAAAAGGCAAAGCCTCCTGAGGGAGCATTTTAACACAACTTCTGCTTAAAATCCCAACAAGCATCACATAAGTGACCTGCAGACACGAGCGCCTGGCAGATGGCTGCAGGTGTGTGTTAGTTATGAAGAGGGGCATCAGGTGCGTTAGTGATGAAGAGGCTCAGACCCTCCAAATTAGAGCAGATTAGTTCCTCTCTTCATTTAATGAGCTTTAAGGACTGCAGTTTCCCCACAGAGTTCATGAGTTCCAGGTTCTCTTCCAGGGAAGAAGGTATATGTGTTCTGTGCAGAACTTCCATCATATTATCAGATGATTTTAAAAGGACACATTCTGTAGTTCTGCTTCTGAAAAGTTAACGAAAAAATTAGGAATCTCTAACCGTCCTCATCAATAAATTCACTTCTTCATACAGGCTGAGGGTTTAGCTCTACGGGCCCTTAAATTAAAACTGGGAGAGTTTACTTCAGGAATCGAGTCAGCACACACACACATCGCTGTTTCAAATGGTTTCACTTCAATCTCACATTAATAAATACTAAATTAATGCAAGATGACAGATTGTTTCAGGTCCAAACTCTGAAATTACTGCTGCTTTGTCAAAGAGGAGGGAGGCGGGGAGGGGGGGGGAAGGAAGCTGTTTGGGTTAAGTGGTTTACAGATCCCCAAAATGCATTGCACACACCCATTTCAGCTCTCCATCTGAGCTATTTCAGGAGGAAATTACAGTGTGACCAGCTGGGTGGAAACACACACACACGACATCAGTCATCTGAAAAAAGGAAAAAGACAGAAAATAAAGGAGGTGGAGAGAAAAGCTGACAGCGAAGGAAACAACTCTGCAAAGAGGAGGGTGGCCTCCTCCGGCTCCTCTCTCTCCTGCTGCTTAAACAAACCCTCGCCCAGAGGACGATGTTCCAGAAGATTTTCCAGATGGAGATCAGCAGGAGGTTCATGTGGACGTAGTCTGACCACACACACAGCATCATTCACTGTTCCAGTGTGCATCCTAAGCCACACCGGGTGTAAACGCCGGCCTCCGTCACTGATACAGTCTGACAAATGCTTTTTTAAAAAGGACCAGTCTCATATTTAGCTGACATCATTAATGTGGTTCAAATGCCAAAATATCCTCAGTCGAGTGGAAAAACCTGAGCTCTGAAAACATTTGCCATCATTTATAGACTAAATAAAGAAAATATATCTATATAGCCAATGCAAATAATTATTACTACAGCTCTCATTTAACAGTGTGTCTGACTTTAACCAATCAAATCTTTAAAATTCAATAATCTTTTAATCCCAACAAGCTAAAATATAAGTGCAGGTCATTTGGAAGCCGCAGTGAAACTGAACTGGTTCAACAGCTCCACCTGCTGGACTGGACCAGTCCGACAGCCTGCTGCCATCTGGATTTCATCAAACACAAGTTACACAACAGTTTCCCAGCTGACACACACACAGTCTGAGTCAGTGTCACCGTTAACTTCCTGTAACGGTGAGTTCAGGCTCTGTGGTGAGTTCAGGCTCTCTGTCCCAAACCCAATGTCGTCCCCGAACCCTGACGTCACCTGGAAAGTGATTGAGTGCAAGAGGATGCAAGAGCTCAAAATGCTGTAAACCGGGACGGGACGGCGCTTTGCCGCATTATCACGTTACCTTGACGACGCTGAAACACGTCGCACACTTTTTATTTCATGGTTTGGCCTGATTTTTAAAGTCTTGCCCTACAGAGTGGAGGAGAGGTAAATGTTAATGTACAGTTGTTAAGCATTAATGCGCTATTGTTGGTCAAAACAGCATCATTAAGCAGAAATTAAAATAACTATTTGAACTAACTAAGTAATGAGGTGATGTTCGGCGTCCCATTTTAAATCTATGTTAAGAAAAATTCTAACATTCTTAACATCAGCGTTGGTTTCCATGCTCGTTTTTCTTCTTCTCTTATAAAAAGGCAGATTTGCCTTGATATTTCTCTTGCTTCCAGGTGTCCCCTGGTAACCCCCGTGTTTCACGCCCTACTGCTATGAACTCTGGGCAATTCCCTCAGCCAAAGTCTGCAGAAACGTAGACTTAGGCAAAGGGTTTAAAAAGGGCTCAAAATGTCCACAGGAGAGCCTTGGCGCACTTGGGGACGGCGCTTTGCACCACAGTGAAGCAAGTTTTACGTTGGAGATTCGACGTCTATCGAACATCCAACGTAAACTAATATTCAACATGACGGTATATGCTGCCTTGTCGAAAAATGCTACCTTATGTGTTCCCTTTTCCAATCCCATAAAAAAGGCACAACTCGAAGTATTATGACATCTTCAGTTTTGTCATTATATGATAACATTATTTCAGGGCCAGTGTATTCTGAATAATGAATTTTCTTTTCTTGATATTACGATCAGCCGCTGTCTCGACGGCATGCCCAACAGCAAGTTTGCACTGATTCATGGGCGTGGAAACAGACCACGCTTGTGGGTCATACGCATGCGCAGAACCGCTAAAATCGACAGAACACCGGTGTTGCGGAGAAGAAATTTGCATTCGGGACAAACAAACGTGGAGTAGAGCGACCTCGTTTACTCATAACTGGGTCATACTGAACAGGAGGACTCAGGTCACGCAGGCTAAAACGAGGAGCTCATTCCAAAGACAGAAGTCTGTTGAGCCACGCGACGTTATTCCAGCAGTTTCAGCCATGATGCGTGTCAGGCAGCTTTTATGACTTGCCTGCAGACATACAGCTGTTGTCGTGACGTTAGCTGTAGCAGCAGGAGAGCTGGGAGTCTCGCCGTCTGGACCGTCTCGTCCTCTCATGTTAGCTTTGCAGCAGCAAGTAGCAACAGTTTGCTAACCCACAACCTAGCTAATGTTAGTGACAGAACATGCTGTGTGTTCACTCTATCATGGTATATGGCTCCGATTGTTTTAGTAGCATTAACAAATTAAGTAGGCCATTTTTCCCTTGTATAAGAAAACATGAAACTGCTATTTTATCCAACTGGAATTAATTTTACACTGGTGGTGGGCTGCATAGTAAACTATTACATAAAATGACAATAGCCTACATACAGTAAAATTAAATAATTTATATTTTAACGTACTCTCAGTATAGCAGCGGAGATGAAGCAAAATATTTGTCTGAATATAAAACCAACACAGCATGTCTCAGCAGTATTGCTCTTGTGTCCATGAGCATTCAATGCACATCAGAATAGTTTAAAACTTCATTGTTTTCCCAGTTTAATGTGAGCTTTAGCTGAATGTTTTGGTGTTGGTGGTCATGGTCAGGGTGGTGGGGGGCTTGGGGTTTCCCCCCAAGAAAATTTGACATTTTTCCAATGCCATTATTTTCACCATATGTCTGAAAAAAGAGCTGGAGCAGATAATAAATAACCAACAGCCAAAGATCAACTGGGGAGGAACTACGAAACTTTAGATTTGGGGAAAGTTATCTGGTTGGTTATGATGTGCTCCACAGTGATTTAACATTTATTGCACAGCATGTTTTGGACATCAGCCCTTAAAACCCTCTTAATATGACCTGAGATTCGTTACACTGCTGAATGCATACAGGGGAAACACTGCAGTATGTGTCCTTCTAGCCTGCTGAGAGCAACACGTTCCCCTTGTTCTGATTTACTTAAGTTACTGTAACACTGCTCAGTAGTCTTGTTTACATTAGATGTGGGTTGTTTGGGTGCTGCTGGTGGATCGTGAATCCCTCCCTGGTTCAAAAACTACACAAGTGGCAATCACAGTAAAGTTTTTTGTGATGAGCGATCAGGGTTTTAAAAGCCGTTTTCATTGTCTCAAATTTTCGAAACATCCGTTTTAAAAAGCTTTAATAAAATATTCAGGCAGATGCCGAGGTGTACAGATACAAGGGCCTTCACTTACAGTCCTCCAGTGGTTTCATACCATAGATAAAACCAAAGGAGCAAACACAGAGTATTAATGTGTATCAACTGTTTCTCCTTGCTCCTAAGTTTCTTTGTGTGGTCCTGATTTATTTCCTTTAGGAGCACATGTGCTCCTTGGGAAAAAGGTTAGCGCAGAGTGTTTCTCCCCACAGGTTATAATTCTGCTACACATGTACAAGCTTTCAACCCGCCTTCATTTACGGCTCTATCCAGAGCGCCGGGGACGGGACGCCATGAGCTCCTCGCACCTTGAACTGATGCTAAGCTGACTGAGGTTCTGGATCCAGGCAGCAGATAGAAGATGTTTTCTAACACGTACAGCAGATCACATCTGGAGCCTTTAACGCAGTATTCTGGACATGTAGAGATCTGATCTGGTCACACACACCTGCTCCTCGCCGCCACCGCGACATCTGAAGCTGACGTCGGTGGAGCCACACGATTGGCTGAATGAGTTTCCCGGCTCAGCTGTGAGAAAGCAGACGATTGGCTTTCTTGCGAGAGGGGCGTGACATGTGCATACAACCGTAATCTTTTGCCTTATGGGCTTTCCCCTCAGGATTCTTTAGGTGGTGTCTCTTCCGTACCTTTAGTCCGTCTCTCAGTCCTGTTCCGACTTCCTGTCTGGGACGCTCATCTCTGAGCCCATTGGTTCCTCCTGAAGGAGGTAAATCTTGAACAACTCCTCTCAGACATAAAGACATTTCCAACCTGCTCCTCGCTGTAGTTCCTTTCAGACAGACAAGAGGAAATAGGGCGTGATCCAGATGTGGCGAGAGTTTGGGGCAGCAGGAGGTGCGACAAGATGGAAGCTACGTCTCGGCTTTGAGGTCATTAACAAGCACGCCTCCTCTCCCACGTACACTCGACGCCGTGATCGTCCCGGTACAACTTTCTCTCAAACCAAAAACATTTGAGCTCGTTAACCGCGGCACCACCCAGTCCCAGCTGTCCGACCGCTGCCCCCGCCACCACGGAGCCCAGACACACTCCCTCCAGCCAAAACCTACCCCGACCACATCTGGCACTTTGCTGCCTCCCCTACAGCCATCTTTACAGTTACAGTATGAACAGACCGGATGTAGAAATATCTGTCAGTGTGCACATGAGCCAGCTTTTTCAATAACTATCGCGATCTTATTTTTCTCACTAACAAGTGAATATTCAATATATGTTTGATTTTATTCACTTGAATCAGACACAAATTAGGACTTCATGTTTTTAATAAAAGATGTTTAATTTTGTCGAGGAAAAAAAAAAAAGGACTGAAAAAGGATTTTACTTAATTTTAGTCACTTGAGGACGTTTATCAGACGCCACACAGAAGGCGTCAGACTACTTTAAAACATAGACAGTAAAACTCCCCCACACCTGGAAACAAGCTGAGGTGGAAAATCACTGGAGTTCAGTTTTAACTATTAAGAACAGGAAATAACACGCTGAGGCGGTTTCCACCTGTCAGTACAATGCATTGTGGGTAATGCAGTGGGATAGAGCCATAGACTGTATATAAGAAATGGACGTAGTCATGGTGACGTCACCCATTGGTTTGTGGACCGCCGCTTTGAAGCCTCGAGTCCTGGCCGATGGGGCGCCACCATGTCGAGTTTTTGCAACCAGGAAGTGCCCGGATGTGACGATACGGCGGCGCTAACGGCCGTGTGTGGAGCTAGCTAGCTTGCTTAGCTAGGTGCAACTGTAACTCATTTTAACCGGGCTGATAACTTTGTCCAGCGAACAGTCTTAAAACTAAATGTACTCAGAAAGTGAACAGCCGACTCCTGATGAGCTTTTTCAGCGGCGCTGGTTAAATTTACAGGCTAGAGTCCCTCTAGCCTGATTGACAGGTTGCCACGGTAACGACTCGTCAAATCGTAGATAATCCCGCCCTGAAACATACTCTGCTTTATGGTCTATTTTAAAATAAA
Source organism: Micropterus dolomieu (assembly GCF_021292245.1). NCBI lineage: Eukaryota > Metazoa > Chordata > Actinopteri > Centrarchiformes > Centrarchidae > Micropterus > Micropterus dolomieu. The sequence continues at coordinate 1,654,657 of NC_060169.1, read as the reverse complement.
TGGGACCATAATTTACTAAATGAACATCATGCTGTGTTGAAGAAGACTTGAAACTAGCGACTGAGACCAGAAACTCATCAGGAAAGTGTTTACTGAGGGAATAAATCAGCTGACAAGTAGAAACATTTTACCTTTATTTCTAATGGAGCCAGACTTCTTTTTGCAACCAGAAGAGTCGCCCCCTACTGGATTTTCAATAGAATGCAGGTTTCAGGGACTTCTGCATTGGCTTCATATTGTAGACCGGAAGCTTCCCGCTTGGATGGAGCTCATGAAAGTCCAGGAGTGAATGAAGCCCGAGACGCACTGAGTGTGATCAGGTCAGCCAAACAACCTCTGGAGGTGTGTGACAAGTGTCAAATGCAAACGTCAGTCCACATACTACGGCTACGTGGCCGGAAATAAGTCCATTAAATAAAATCACTGGTTTGGTGACGCAGACAGGTGGCACATCTGTACAGTGTTCTGTTTTTGGTGAACTGAACATGGTTGGCAAACCAACTGCATGACGCCGCCACCTGGACTGTTGTGTGGAACAGGCGATTTCTGATGACCTGCCGCTCAGATAGACGTACTGCCCCCACGTTCATGTGCTGAATTGCATCTCGCGGACGCGTAGCGTTAATTCCTGGGGACGTGCAAAACCTACGCTCAAAAGGAACGCAGGATACGCGTGGCAGCCATCTTGCGTGCGCGAATGCGTAGGTAAAAGAGAGTTTGTCCAGGGCTTAAAAGAAGAGAAAGTACACGTGAACAAAGGAAGCAAGGAAACGATGGCAGGTGGAGCTTAAGTTTCACTTCCACTTCCTGGCTGAGTTCCGCATCAGCACAGAGGACGTGATGTTGGACCTGGAGAGAGATCGGACCTTGATCGGATCTCCAGGTCCAACATCACGCGGGGTGTGTAACATGAAAGTATTCATTATGTTCATAAAATGTCCGTTACTTCATCTCTAAAAACCCGAAATATTAACGTTTACTATCATTTGTGACAAAGAAAAGCCTCAGGTCTGTTCAGTGTTTTCGCTTGAAAAACAACTAAACAATTATCAAATTAATCAAAGTAGCTGCAGATAAAATTTTCCGTCAATCAACGAATCAATTAATTGCTGTAACAAATGCGACGTTACGACAGGCAGCCCCACAACACTATGACTGGCAGGCCGGATCAGAGCGCCGGGTCTGTTTTCAGAGAACTCGTCGTCACGAGGTCACAAACTGCAGCAGCTCACATTCAGAAACCAAAGACTTTCTTCTGTTTCCAAACTTCAAAAAGAGATTAAAAAAACAAATATACGTTTGATTCAGTTCATTTTCCCACAGCTGCACACGAAGTCGTCGTCGTCTCTGAAACTCTCCGTCTGATAATGAAGCGGTAAATCCCATTTCCTCAGATAAGAAGGAACCTCGTGCTGCTGCATTCTTCACATTTACTCTTTCAAAGCGCACACTGAACTTCCGGCTGCAGGGACAGGAGAGGACACGCCGACTCAGTTTGGTGATAAAACACGGTTAAACCTGCAGCTTTGACTCAGACCCTGAACTCAGCAAACACTCAGTTAATCTTTAGCGGCCTCTAAGAGCTGCAGCTCAGTGAGGACACACTGACCGCTGCTGCTTTGTTACCATGTACAGCAGAAACAGGAAGCCCAGCTGAAGGCCAGACAGGCCCACTTCACCCACGTCCCATGAACACATCACGCGCTTAGAGTTACTGAGGTACAGTCATTATGGTCGTAGCTGCTCCAGCTTTCAGAATAAAATGAATCTGATCAAACCCACAACAGTATCGTCAATCACATTAAATACAGGTGGAAAAGATTTGCACTTTAAAATACAGCTGCTAACAGGAGGAACGACTGGGCATCATTATTCATGTTTGTGGCTTAATTTGTTGGCTACTCTAGCTCAGAGGACGGGGTCCAGGACCTACAGGAGTCCATAAGGGGGGGTCCCCAGAAAACAGTGGAGTAATTTATTTTCATTATAATTCCATCTGACAGGTAACACGACGTGACACCAGTTGGGTCGTGGGTTTCTTACACTTTCTGTAATAAAACATGTGAGAGACCGGACTCGACTACTGCGATGCCCTCCTAGCAGCTCTTCCAGCATGTGCGGTGAAACCCCTACAGATGGTTCAGAGCTCAGCAGCGAGTCTGGTTTCTGATCAGCCCAGAAGGGCTCCACTGGCTCCCCGGGGCCTCCAGAATCAAATCCAAGTCCCTGATGCTGCATACAGAGCTCCTCCTGGGTCTGCACCATCTACCTGAACTCCACAATCCAAGCCTACGTTCCATCTGGGCCACTGCGCTCCTCCAACGAACGCCCCTGTTCTCATCTGTGACCCCACGATGGTGGAACGAGCTACCGCACGCCATCAGAGCAGGGGCGTCCCTCTCTGACTTCAAGAAGCTCCTGAAAACCGGAGACGCTGACAGTTCTTACTAGTATTTGTCACTTGTGGATCTCTTACTTTACTGACACTCGTATGTTGTTCCTTAAACGTCCCCGAGCAGGACACTTCACCCCTCGGGGCTCCAGAGGCGTGCGACCGCTCATGTTCATGCAATTCTAAGTCGCTTCAGATAAAAGCGTAAATGTAAAACCAATAATCCTATCAGATTGGGGGTCCGCGGTCTATTTTGTGTCAGTTTAAGGTTCCTTGCTGTGAAAAAAAGTGACTGACAGAACGAAAAGAGGCAGACAGAAGAAGTTCCTGCTGCTTCCACGTCAGAGATCTGATCGGCACGTCCTCGGTGATGTGGCTGCTGCTCTGCTTCGGTGACACAAGAACAAAATCAGGTTTATTTATAGAAACTCTTGTGCTGCAGCGGTCAGTCTCTGCAGACACACCCTGCAGGCCGGCCAAAACACACACACACGAAAACCAGGAGTGTGTCTGAATGTCCTCACAAGGACAGGAAAGAGACATAAACCCTGCAGAGAGACGGCGTCCAGCAGCGTCTGTAACGTGTTGCTTCAAGGTTTAATCTTCAGGCCTGGCTTTTTTTAATCAGGCGTGTTCAACATCTGCTTTTTAAACAGGCTGGTTTCTCTGCTGCACAGGATCTGACAGCAGCGTGTGAGCTTCACTGTCCTGTGGGAAACATCTGTAACAGCTGCTGGAAACACTGAGCCAGACAGGAAGTGAAATAAAAACCGGGAGCAGAGTTTCACTGCAACACGTCAAACGGATTCTCTTTTCATCGATTAATGCAGCATGTCAACCTGTTTGTGGCTCTGAAATAAATCAGTCAAAACAACAATTCTGACAACCTCTTAATCATTTAGTCCTTTATTAAAACAGAAATGTCAAACTTTCTGTTTCCAGCTTCTCTAATGTGAGGATTTCCTCTGAGTTCAGACATTTTATAGAATAAAATCTGTTCAGCGATTGATCAAAACAAGTAATAGGTGCAATGATTAGTCATCAATCCTTTAGTTGCTGGAGGGAAAAGTAATCAGCAAACGTTTTGATTGATCGTTTAAGTTATTTTGATGCTTTCAGATTCTCAAATGTGAGGATTTTAATCACAGTAAGTTGAATATTTTGAGGTTTTGGACCGTTGTTGGTCGAACAGAACAAGACATCTGGACTGAGACGGGCTTTATTCACAGTTTTCACACATTTTATACAATAAAATCTGTTCGGTGATCAATCAAAACAAGTATTGGCTGCAAAGATTAGTCATCAATGCGCAACAGAAAATTAATCAGCAACTATTTTGATTGATCTTTTAGGTTATTTTGATGCTTTCAGGTTCTTTTTCCACCATCTCATGTTATAATAAACTGATTATTTACTGGCAACAGTCTGATGAAAGTCGGGCTGCAGTGATTTATTGATTTTTCACTGTTTGTAAATGTGATTTTATTGAGTGCCAATCTGTTGGACAGACAAACAAGTGGCATTATTATCACGGACCTTCAGGAATCAATCATTTACCAATTATCAATAAGTGTCACACTGTCCGCATCACAAACACATGTCTGTGTTGTGCGCGTGTGCATGTGTGTGCGCGCGCGTGCTGACCAGGTGAGGCCGCGGCTCTTTTGTTGGTCATGAAAAGCTGCGTGAAGCCGCTGGAAGCTGCTGGACGCGGCGGCCGCATGAATCAGATCTGCTGTTTGACACTTTTCTGTTGGTTCGTTTAAAGGACAACAGATAAACAACGCGGTTCCGCTGCCGGGGCCAAACAGCGTCCCCGTCATCCAGCTCAGCCGGACTTTGTGCAGCGAAAGTCGGAAGAATAAAAAGTTAGAAGGAGCCAAACTTTTTCTTACCTCTGGTCCGAAGCAGCGACTCCTCTCCCTCCTCGTCCTCCTCCTCGTTTCGCCGCTTCCTCGCAGTAAACTCCTCTCGGTTTCACTCGCATAAAGACTCCAGTTGTTAAAACGTAAATTAGGAGATAAAACTGGGCTGTTACGGTCGTCAGTGCTCAGTTTTCGGCGGTGGACTCTCAGTGTCTCGCCCCACTGATCGGCTGATCTCCGCCGCTAAAAAGTCAAGACTGCCGTCTGCTGCCTTCACGGACTGTCAGACAAGTGAGGATTCAGTGGGTTTACCGCGCATGAGCGAGGGGAAAGTCGATTTATAGTGATGAGGGCGGGCGGGATTTGCAGGATCAGATCATTTGGCCCCCCATGAAAAATCAAGTTCCAGGATTCAAATGAAGGGATTTCACATTAATAACACTTAAACGAGTTTATATCCTGTCTGTACATGGAAACTCATAATTACAAGGATCTTTACTCATGTCTGCCAGTTTATTTACTGTCTTTAATGTCCAGTACTGTTTTTTTTTGGTGTTTGAAAGCAATAGTTTTTTATTGCTTGCATTTTTAAATGTTCAGATGGATATAAAACTCATGTTTGTTCTAACAGTGGTTAGCCCAGTTGGGGTGGGCGTGGCCTCATTCAAGGGGGTAAGCAAGAGCTTGAACAGTGAAGCTGACCAAAGCCTGTATGGATGGTGCCATGTAGGCCCAAAAATGAGCAAAGGAGCCGTGTTGTTTGGATAAGAAGGTTTTGGGGCATCTAAAAACATGATCGGCCATCAGCGACGCGGCATCGATGTTTTGGCAGGTGAGCCTCACAGACCGAGTCAGATAAACACACTGAGCCACAAGACTTCCTGTCGGTGCAGCCATGCAGCTACCAGGGGCGAGTTCAATCTCAAAACATTGTGCGCCGGTTTGCAACGTTTTAGGATTGAACGACTCTTTCTTTGCAACGCTGTGCAACGTTCCACCACAAGCTTCGAGGTGTTTTTTCTTCTGATTGGTGGGCGTGTCACAGGTGTTACCCAATCAGCTGCAGCATGTTTGTAAACACAACGGTGTTGAAAAGGCAGGAAAATGCAGAGCGCTTGCGTCCACAGCGGGGTGTTCGAGGCACCACCATTTCCGTTGAGTCTGTCCTCTGTAGACTTCTCAGAGACGCATTTCTAATGTTTGCAACCACTAAAAGAGCCCTTACACGTCACATTCACACACATCAGATGGAAATAAACCTTCACCTTCTCACACTTTGGCGTTCAGCCCAGGACAGACATCTTCACATCGATGACGCCAGGGGTCAATGTCAACAAACCGTACAACACGTGAAAGTCAAAACTTAACACTAAACCTAGCTTAGCATTAAAAACTGGACACGGGGGAAAACGGCCAGCCTGACTCTGTCCGAAGTTCAAATATACCAACGCGTTCTCACCTCAGTGCGTCAATACAGACGCTTTCAGACAGCGTGACAACGCGTAATTATTTTACACTAAAGGTACCTTTCAGTGTCCGTATGAAACAACACCGTTTGCTACGTCGGAGCAACACAAAGAAGACCTGCTAGCAGGTAGGGCTAACCGGTCGACATGCATAAAGTCAGTGACTTAGGTTTAGGCACTAACTTTTCTGATGGTTATGGTGAGGGTAGGGGGCTTCGGGGGGCTGACGAGACTTAAACACGAACATAGCTAGCTAGCGTAGACCAGAGCGTCTCGTACAGACGCATCCGGGAGCGTCTCATAGAGACTATATGGTCATTTGCTTCGCACAGCCTGGTGACGTGGTTCAGGTCTTGGCCAATCAGAAGACAGTTGGCTTTGAGGGGGGGGGGGGCTTAAAGAGACAGGAGCATCTACATCTTGTTTCAGACAGAGGCTGAAATGAAGGCCTACATGAAGAGTCAGTGTAAGAATTTTTTATTTCACCTTTGATTCGTGCAAAGCTGAGAGTCAGCAAAGAGTCACAGAACTACAATATAGGGCTGGAAAAGCAGTTTAATAGGTCTCCTTTAAACTGACAAACATTATGTGTAATTAAAGACACAGTTCAAACTGTATCTAAACATTAGTTGTCTCTCGTTGTTGACTACCCAACATAGTTTTTTCAAAATAAGGTCCCTGGGGGTCCACCTGAGGACAGGGACTATGACCCTTCCTCTGGGAGGACCGGAGACTTTTCTCTTCTGAATGATGGAAGAGATATATCTTTAAGCCTTTTATACTTTTATTTATGTATAGTAGCAGAGTAATATATATATGTAACTGTGTTAATTGTATTTTGTGTCATTGAATTTTTATTTTATTTTAACCTATCTTCTGTGTATTTTGTGTCAGATTAATATTTTTATTTTATGTAAACCTCTACTACAATTGCCCTTCGGAGATGAATAAAGTATTTATCTGTCCATCCTTTATGTTTTGAGTGTTACACATTTCTTCTACTCCACCTAGTAATCAGCAGCGATGATGAAGCTTCCTGTGTTCAGCTGCAGCTTTCAGCTCAGCATTGTTTCTGTTTTCCCGCCTTTTCTTGTTTTCTGTCTTTCCTTTTCGGCCCAGACCGACACAATGAGAGCTTCCTCTGCTTCCTGAAGCCTTTTCCTGTTCTTCTAAACATGGCAGGCGCGATTTGTCTCCCAGCCTGCACCTCTCTATTTCCTCAGCTGGAAGCTCAGATGACCGGCACCCTCTAGCAGCAGACAGTGACTAGTCGTGTTCATATGAGGCCAACATGTTAAAGAGGTCATGTTATGCTTAATGGCTTCTTCCCTTTACTGTGTTATATAAAAGTCAAGCGACTTAAACCTGCGTCCTCTCCAGCAGCCAGCAGGGGGCGACTTAAACCTGCGTCCTCTCTAGCAGCCAGCAGGGGGCGACTTAAACCTGCGTCCTCTCCAGCAGCCAGCAGGGGGCGACTTAAACCTGCGTCCTCTCCAGCAGCCAGCAGGGGGCGACTTAAACCTGCGTCCTCTCCAGCAGCCAGCAGGGGGCGACTTAAACCTGCGTCCTCTCTAGCAGCCAGCAGGGGGCGACTTAAACCTGCGTCCTCTCCAGCAGCCAGCAGGGG
>NC_060169.1:1631698-1647207 GCF_021292245.1 Micropterus dolomieu | reverse complement strand
CCAGCAGCCAGCAGGGGGCGACTTAAACCTGCGTCCTCTCTAGCAGCCAGCAGGGGGTGACTTAAACCTGCGTCCTCTCTAGCAGCCAGCAGGGGGCGACTTAAACCTGCGTCCTCTCCAGCAGCCAGCAGGGGGCGACTTAAACCTGCGTCCTCTCCAGCAGCCAGCAGGGGGCGCCTTAAACCTGCGTCCTCTCCAGCAGCCAGCAGGGGGCGACTCCAGCGGCTGCAGAAAGAAGTGTGATTGTATAGAAGTCTGTGAGAAAATGTTTCTACTTGTCACCTGATTTATTCCCTCAGTAAACACTTTCCTGATGAGTTTATGGTCTCAGTCGCTAGTTTCAAGTCTTCTTCAACACAGCATGATGTTCATTTAGTAAATTATGGTCCCATTTAGAGGAACAGAGACCAGGAAGCAGGGGAAGCTTTAGGGCGGGGCTACAAGCTGATCTCTACCATGGCGACCTGTCAATCAGGATAGAGGCCGCTCATTTTCCAATAAGTATACGTTTTGTTTTAAGCCTGTTTGTCGCTAGCTAAAATTCTAGCTAGCATTCCAGCTAATATCACAGTTAATGTGAATTGCAGATGCACCTTGCTAACCAAGCTTGCTTGCTCCGCCCTCTCGTCCAAATATGGTCACGTCTGGTTGCAGAAACCCAAGATGGCAACGACCAAAATACCAAACATCGTAATAGACACTGACAGGGAACATAACTGCAGTGAGTACTTTTACTTTTGGTATTTTTAAGTACATTTTGCTGATAATACTTTTACCTAAATAAGTCTTTTAATGCTGGACTTGAATGCTTTTCCACCACTGTCTGATCTGCAGCTCAGTTCTGTCTGGAGGACATGGGGCGATTGAAGGTCTCCAAACTGCACCACTGCATCAATCTGAGCCTTAAATGAACCCTGCTGAGAATAAAGGCCTAAAACCCAGAACCGACCCTGACACACAGAGATGACCTGGAAACCAGTGCAGTAAAATCATTAACGTCATTAGAGCCCAGTTTGTGTCGGGCTGAGTTATCGAGCGGCTCACAGTGGAAACAGGAAACAAATGCAGACCAATCGCAGCCGGACGGAGCAGAGAAACAGAACTTTACACAGCGTTTCGTTCACATAAAACAGTGTGAAAATCACAGGTCTGCATCGTCATCACTACTAAACATGTAGCTGCTCCTAAAACATAATCAGTTAGCGGAGGCCACATCCAGAGGAAAAATCTTTTGCTCAGAATAGTCTTTTCTTTAACTCTTGAGAAAACACTAAGATCTCAACAGTATATCTTTTTGAGATCACTTCCATCTGAATTGTTGCTCCTAAAACCCCCTTAGGAGAAAAGGATGAGATGAAGAGAGATTGAGGACTGATTGTCTTTGAATAGAGTACAATTTTCCTTTGCTTAAAAGAGGAGAAATACCATATCCACAATTAAAGTCCTCAACTGTACTCAAGTAAAAGGTATAAAAGTATTCCATAGTGAATATACTTAAGTATCAAAAGTAAAAGTGCTTATTCTGTATGACAAATACTTACTACTACTGTATCTAAGTTCTTGCGTGCATTCGGTCATTAATGAATTAATCTCTAAACGTCATGTCAAAGTATTGGCTGTTCCAGTTATGCTGGCTGTGACCTTATCAAATTGGAAAACATGACATTTGAAAGTGCATTATTTTCAAATTTTATTTTATTTTTCTCAGTAACTTGTAACAGATAATTAACAATAAATACAAAAAGGATTTGAAATTACGGGGAGTAAAAGTACAAACCCCCATTAAAAGAAATTACTCAACCTCAACATTTGACGTAAGTAAAGTACTTGAGTAAAATAACCCCTAAGTTCGGTCACTAAGACAAAACCGAGAAATATCTTGGAGCTTTTTTCTGATCCACATTCTGGACTGAAATGACACTTATTTAAGATCCTGTAGAGATCTCATCTTTTGATCAGAGTAAGACAGAGATGAGTTTTTTGCTCCTGAGGCCAATATGAGAAAACAAACATATCTGAGAAGAATCATGAGATCCCAGGAGTCATAGCTGAGTTTTCTTTGAGCTCTTTCTCTGATCTCATGGTCCAACGTTCAGGAGACTTAAACTAGACTTATTTAAGATCAGTTAGTGATCTCTTGTTTTGATCAGAGTCAGACATAAATTAGATTTTATATGGTTGTTTCTCCTGAGCTGAGTTTGAGAAGCAGGAGAAAAGGCCTTTTGTCCCACTTTGGTATTAAAAACAGCTCATTTGTGTCCAGGAAAAAAGAAGGAAACAACTATGAGATCTCATCTTGGATTTTGCTTTCCTATGGGCAGTGTTGTGAGCAGAAGCTTGGGACTCTGGGAAAATGAGTTTCAATAAAAGTTGTTGACAACACTGAGTATTGCTCAATCCCTCTGAGCTCTCTCTGAGATTTGGTTCTCCAGAAACTGCAGGAGAGAAGTGTTGCTTTGGAACAGACGGTCTTTATCGTCGTCTGCTGGCCGACTCGCTGTAGTTACACAGACATCCAATGCACAAAATGATGTCTGCTCAAGACGCTGAGATAGAGCCCACTTAGCAGCAGTAGGATGTTCCTGAGTTGGCTCTGATGGCGATATTACTATTAAAATATACATTTCATACCGGCGAGGATGAAAATATCATATTTTTCTTTATTGCATCTCCATTTGCTCTTTAATAGCAAAATAAATAGGGTTTATTTATTTGATTCATATTCCTTAGTGTCTAACCTTTCAAAGGAGACCAGAATTATGCACCTAGGCCTGATGGTTGAGGAGTTATTCCTGATTCATTTTAGTTATGTTATTTTAGGCCTTTTTCCTGTAAAAAGGTGGTGGTTTCCAACCAGACTACTCTTTCAGGTTCTTTTAGTTTTTCATAATTCAGTAAGATGTTTTTTTCTCATGATTTCTTGTTACCTGAATCTCATCCAATGCCTGTAAACCAGTGGACGCAGCTGCCGCGATGTCAACCGTTGGTTTGTGGACTACTGTTCTGAAGCCTCCAGTTTGGCATTTTGGCCGTCGCCATCTTGTTTTGTTTGGAACCAGACGTGACCGTATTTGAACGAGAGGGTGGCGCTAGCTAGCTTGGTCAGCACAATGCATCTGTAACAGAGAGCTTAAGGGCGTACTCACTAGGCCCGGTTGTCTTGTACCGTTCCTGAGCACTAGTCCTATTTAAAATCGTAGGTCATTGCAGTGCTGCACATATACTCGCGCAGCACCATGTCTCTCTCTCTCTCATGAACACCGCTGCACAAATCTGTCCAACACAATTCTCAGTGTCGGAGACCCAGCTCAAAACAGTTATTAGCCAGCATGTAGCTGATAAGGAGAGCTTTGTTAACGTTAGATCACAGCTGGATGTGAGATAAGCGCGCTGTACATCGCTGGAAGTCAATATTGACCGTCATTCTGTGAAATAAAATGCTCTCTCTCTCTCACGGCACAGTGGAGTTTGTGTCGGGGTTCTGTGCTCGGGCACTGTTTGCGATCACACTGGTCAAATGAACCGGACTTTGGGGGTCAAACGTGCTCGGACACGGTACGATTCGCCTAGTGTGAGTACACCCTAAGTCCCTCCCCTTTCCAGTGAACCACCATGGGACCTTATTTCGGAAAAATATTGTACGGTAGTCAACGGCAAGTGACAACAAACATTTTGATCCCATTTGAATTGTGCCCTGAATTACACATGTGATGTTCGTCAATTTGAAAGACAAATTTTAAAGTGAAGAAAGTCGCAATTTGTTGTTATACTGTTGAGGTATCAGACAGTACATAAAACACATAATTGAAAAGACCACAAACCCAAAAGTTGCGTATGTGACGTCGTAACTGTTTCTGTCAATGACTTAAGCTAACATCAAAAGACTTACATGAGAGGATGATGTGATAAAAAGGACCAGGAGTCGTTGGATTCAACTTATCAGGTGAGATATATTTCTGCGTGGAACATAGCTAAGTTATCTGGCTAGTAGCTAGAAAACAATCAATGTTAGCTTAGCATTACCGCGCTAACATGTTGGCGACGTATATTGTGCGAGACGAGAGATGTAGTTCACACACAAAACGGGTTTCACACAAAACGTATCAATGTAACTTTACTGATTTACGACAAACTGCAACGTTCTTGACAAACAAAATTATATTTTAAATTGACTAACATTATATGCGTTATTCAGGGCTCAATTCTAACAGATAAGTTCTCCCTCGCCATTGACTACCGTACATATTTTTCACAAAACGTTCCATGAGCCGGAAGCGGAAGCGAACTCTCTATTCACAATTACAGTGATATTAGCTGGGATGCTAATTTTGGCTAGAGACAGACAGGCTTAAACAAAATGTACTTGTCTGGTCTATTTTCCTCTAAATGGGACCATAATTTACTAAATGAACATCATGCTGTGTTGAAGAAGACTTGAAACTAGCGACTGAGACCAGAAACTCATCAGGAAAGTGTTTACTGAGGGAATAAATCAGCTGAGAAGTAGAAACATTTTCTCACAGACTTCTATACAATCACACTTCTTTCTGCAGCCGCTGGAGTCGCCCCCTGCTGTTAGAGAGGACGCAGGTTTAAGTCGCCCCCTGCTGTTAGAGAGGACGCAGGTTTAAGTCGCCCCCTGCTGGCCGCTGGAGAGGACGCAGGTTTAAGTCGCCCCCTGCTGGCCGCTGGAGAGGACGCAGGTTTAAGTCGCCCCCTGCTGGCTGCTAGATATAAATGTAAATGCTCTGTACTTGTATAGCGCCTTTCTAGTCTTTTCGACCACTCAAAGCGCTTTTACACTACATCTGCATTCACCAGTCACACACATTCATACACTGACGGAAACTAACATTCACACTCATTCATACACTGGCGGAACAGGGGCAATTCGGGGTTCAGTATCTTGCCCAAGGACACTTCGACACACAACTAGGGGGAGCCAGGGATTGAACTGCTGACCTTCCGATTAACGGCCAACCCGCTCTACCTCCTGAGCCACAGCCGCCCCGGCTTCACTTTTCAGACCTGGAGATTCCTGCTTGATCTCATTGTCAGGTTTTCCATTATATTTGGAAATAATGCGAGTAAATCAAAATTAAAACACGTCGCATGACTCTCTTTTCCAGTACAACACGCTTTATTCACCAAACAGTTCAGCCAACGTCCCTTTATTCGGAATGAACCCAAAAACTCCAGACACCACCTGAATGAGGGAAAGCTAGCTTAAACAGCCCGTTGTCTTTCAGCAATAAACACATTTTAATTATCATTGTCATTTACATTCAATCACATGTGATGTGAGCTATAATTATATAAATTAATTTAGGCTACTATTATGTTTTACACATTTTCAGACATTCTCTTTAGAAACTGGTTTATAAAAATTATGAATTTACAAACCAAATATCAATACATTCAGATATATATAACAAATTCATAAAAAAAAAAAAAACCTCATTCAGCGTCTGAGCAGCCAAGTGGACTTCCATTATGGATGATTATGATGATGATGATATGACCAACAGTTAATTTAAAGATCATACATCTTAATACATGCTGTATATACCATTTAAATATGTTCTGTAAAAAGACATTAGATCAGATAAATCACATGAAACACAATGTAAGATGATAAAAAACTGCATGTCGCTGAAATACGTAGTAAATATGATGGCTCATGTTCTGCAGTGTGCCAAAAACACCCCGGCACTTATTGAATGTGTTCACGTGTTCAGACATTTATCTGCTTTTAAACGGATCCAAAACGATGTGTTTTTTTGGTGTTTAGCTCCTCGTCTGCTCAGAGATTCACGTTGCTGCTTTCAGTTCTGCATGTTCGGCTTGCTGTACATCCACCTACGTTAGCAAGGCGCTACGATAAATTTCTATCCGCTGCATCACAAGGAACAAGAGTGGTGGTCACGCCTCAGCACGTATTTTTGTTCTGAGCGGCCTGAAACAAATGAGCCTCTAGCATGAGGGGTTTAAACAAATAAGGTCGTCGACTGGATCGGACGCTCCCTGATTTCAAATGTCTTTGATATTTATTTATTTTACCTATTGGAGAGATGGAAAGTGTGTAGAAGCAGGAAACGAGGGAGAGAGAGGCAAAGAGATGAACCCGTGCAGCTGCAGGACTCAGCCTTGTCTACCAGATGAGCTAAACCACGCCGCCATCTTTAATATTTAATTATCTCAAAATCTGGGAGCCTCCGATGAGACACCTGTAACAGCCAATGAGAGCGAGCTGAGGAAGCGTCCCCAGCGTGTTGTCGATCTGCTCTATAAAACGTATAAACCCGCTGATTCCCTCTTCTCAGCCTCGAGTTCTTCCACAGTTTGATTCACACACAAGGTCGACCAGCTGACGCCATCTTTGTTTCTGTGTGAAGTCACGTTTGATCACGTGAGATTCTTTGAGATCCCAAGTCCCCGGAACCGCCGCTCTGAAACCGTTTAGTGTAAATGCAGAATGTGCGGTCCTGAGACTGGACTGAAGCGTCTGGTGTGTTTGTTCTTAAGATTAAAATAGATTTGAAAATCCTCCGGTACTGTGAGTTTCTGTGGTTTTATTTTGTTTTGTTCCTATTTGTTCATGGTGGAATAAGTAAAGTGTGCATTTAATTTGACCACATGTTTGTTGCTCTCCTGACTTGTTCTGTTTTGTTGTTTCAAAATAAATTAAAACAAAAAATAACAGCAGAGGAAGTAGTAACCATGTGCCCTTATAATAATATTATTATTATTTGGACGGTGTATCACAGAATACAGGTTCTAAGGGAACAACACAGACTAAGCTCTCCTGCGTCTCTCCTCGCGGCTTCAGTGGGAGGAACTAACGTGAGAAAAGATGCAGTTGAGGGAAACCTGAAAAGCAAACGAGAAGCTCGCACAGATGAAGAGAAAATATGTATTTTGGAGAGATTTTAGCTTTTTTATCTGATTCGTGTTTTCGGTCTGTTTTTTTTCTGCACAAATTCAAAATGTGTTCAAAAACAGGAGGAAGACAATTGGGAGAAAATCCACCACAGAAGAAGAGAACCGCTTGTGTACACCAGGACAGAGACGAGTCGTTCTCTCTCTCCACCTCCACCATCTCTTATTAGGAGGTTGCTGAAAGGCATTCTGGGAAGCAGAATCTGTCCTGTGAGGGAGGCAGCTTCCTGTCACATCACTCCTCCCCGGTCTTCGTCTCGTCCTCCTCTCTCTCCCCAGGCGTCACCTCCACAGTGAGCACCTCCTCTCCTTCAAGTCGCGGCGTCATCCTGATGACCACCGTGGTGTCGACGGACTCCGACACCGTTTCGTCGTCGTCCTGGACCCGAGCGCGAGGGATCGGGGAGCGACGGTGTACCGGAGAGGGAGGGGGGACCGGAGAGGTGGAGGTGGGAGCCTGGGAGGGACAAAAAGATGGAGGAAGGGAAACATGACAAGGAGTGTTTCTTTATCTTTTCTGCACAATAACTTGCATCTTAAACTGATGCAATTATTCTGTCTTTTATTCTAATTTAAAATATTTGAATATTTGTTTATACATTTTCTGCGTATGCAGCGTCTCACCTGGTCAAAACCCCTGAGTGTCATAGTTCAACGCACTGGGGGAAACCCTGTAGCGTCATTTATGAACATTAGGTGTGTAATAAATAACAGAAAGGTCCGAGTTAGGAGGTGGACGGCTGGGCCAGAACCCGGACTTTCACCCAGGAGTGTGTGTTTCCCGTGTGAAACAAAAAGTCAACACTGGCTGTTTTTAGTGAAGTTACGTAAGTTGCATTACTTAAAGTACATAAGTTAAACGTAACTAACGTAGGTATTTTAACTCAAATGTTGACCTTTCCCATACCAAGTAGTTTTTGTGCCTAAATTTAGCCAAATTGCGACGTTTCACAACGTTAACCACTAGTTTTATTTTGAAAGTCTAACTGGACGTTGCATATTTATTCTTGCTGACTTGAGCATGGAGTTTCTACAGAAACAATACTAAAGGTTACTCACGGTGTTAAAATGTGATGCCAAGTGTCTGTTTAAAAAAATACACCTTCATTTACAAACAAGGGCAAAACAAACCATGGACAGAATATAAAATCTGTTAGTTTTCCTATTGAAGTAAACAAAAACAACAGTCTGTTCTCCTTTCTTTGTCTTCTCTCTTTTTCTCAGCCCCTCCCATCATCACCAACACGTCTTTTGACATTTAATGAGAAGTATGCGGCTGGTTGAAGTTTTCAACCAGCTGATCTTCACTCTGGCTCAGTTTTTTAAGTGCCAACTGAGGTCATGCTGAGCATTTAGTCCGTTTCTGAACTGCTTTTTCAGGAACGCTAGAGTCAAAAAGATCAGGATGGAATCTTCTTTACAAAGAAGAAATGTTATTCATTTTAAATCCCTCATCACTGAGCACCTCCCCACATATTACACATTGAAGCATCTGAAATCTCCATTCTGAGTTGCTTTGGTGAAGCCAACATTAATAAACTGGTCCTTGTACTTTAGTTTAGAAATCATAGGATCGACAGTGACAGACAACAGACATAAACATTCTGGATGAATGCGGACATCAGATCAGGTTAGGGAAAAAAGAGAGAGAGAAAACCTCACACAGAATCTGAGCTGAACAGACAGAAAGTGTAGCAAAAAAGATCATTCATTCACAAATTTACATGTAAAACAAAAACGCTTCCTAAAGCAGTTTGTTCCCAAATGACTTAACAACCGTCTTAAGGTCACAATATCCTCAGAGACCAGCGTGAGTTATAAAAGAGAAGGAGAATCTTTCAACGTGAACGATCTCTTTGCTTATATCTAAAACTGTGGAGATAATTTAAACTTTCATCTGTTCTGTCCTAAATTTTCTGTACATTTCTCTTCGGTCTTCGTCCATGTCTTTTGGATTTTCCTTCTCTGTTTTGATTACCTGGTTTCAAGTTGGATTATTTCATTTCATACTGATGGTATTGAATTTGTTTCTTTATCCAGAAAACTGATCTTGATTAGTCAAGTGTCCGTTCACTGCCTGAGCACATGGCACCAAATGTGACTCGACCGGGTAAATTAATATTAAAATTTCTATTAGACTCTTGTTTTTTATATTTCCCTATGTTGCTTTTTTGTTTTATGTAAAGCACTTTTAATTGCTTTGTTGCTGAACTGTACAGATAAACATTCCTTTTCCTTACAAATTGAATTTAGCAGGTGACTTGCGGTCAACTGAACGTGACATGAGAATAGTTTCTCTGCTCCTCACTGCCACCAGCTGTCGATCAGTGGAGTAACATGTGTCAATAAGTGCTGGTGTCGTACCTCTGCTGTGCCTTCAAAGGGTTTGTAGCTTTTCGCCAGTTTGGTGAAGGTTCCTTCCATCCCCGCCATCTCCGTCACCTTCAGAGCCGCCTTGAACATTTTGGGGGTGTCCGGTCTGGGTGGGATGACCGGCGCCGCCGCTTTACCTTCATCCTTCACGTCTGGCTTCTTATCCTTCGTCAGCATCGTCCTGCGCAAAAACACAGAGACACATACAGAACAAACACACCAGCTGTCAGAGCTCAGGAACATTTATGGTGCTGATTCAGAAAATATACTTTTTTCACTGAGTATAAACATCCTTTTCTTTTTCTTAAACAGCCAAACAAACTAAAAAACATACAAAACTTTGCTTGGATAAAAAAGAAAACTAGACCCAGAAACACCATAAAAACCCCGCAGGTCCCGTACCAACTCCTGCAGCACCTCCAGCACAGCCATCCACCCTGCTGCAGCACCATGATCTGACTGAGAGCATGAAGCTCAGCAGGAGGATCGCTCCACTGGCCTGACCCGATTCTCTCACTGTCTGCACCTGGAAGATTAGAGCCGAGACTAATCCTGTTCAGGACGGGAGGAAGGCGACGAGGAAGACGCACAGAGAAGAATAAAAGAGCAAGCAAGCCCAGCGGCCGATGAAACTAATCAGGTGGGCATTAAGCAGCGTCAATGTTCAGGTAAACAGCCAATCAGACTCAACGGCATGAACACAGTCAGACGCTGCATTTACATCAAAAGCCAGGACGGTTCCAGGTTTCTGGAGCCGGCAGGTGAAATGTTCACGCCCACTTCAGGGCCTCACGTGCACTGAACTGCAGCCAGATAAATCAAATGTCTAGACAGGAGATAAATACCTCGGGGAAGGTCTGATCACTGTGTAACTGTGTCAACAGGCTGGACACTGTCAGGGGCTGAGATATAAAGTACTGATTGTGGGCGTGTTAGTTACTTTTCGGCTTTAAGCCTTCACATTTATTAGAATACTTCTTATTTCCCTTTAGGACTGAGACAACCAGTGCTGCTTTGCCCATGTTAGCTCGCCCACTCAGCTGTTGCTGCTTTATCTTTTTTATACTCCGTTTACCTCAGTACTGCCTTCTTTAAAGACACTACTGTGTTTGTCCTTTTAATTGGTTGGTATTTTGTTCTTTCAGACTTCAGACCCAGCTGACATCGGGTGAACAACCACTCAGGCCAATTTAATTTAATTAGTCACCAGTTAACCTGCATGTCTTTGGACTTTGGAGGAATTCAGAGCACCCGAAGAGAGTCCAGGCCGACACCGGGGGAAGATGCAAACTCCACAAAGAAAGGCCGGGACAACCGAGGTTCAGACCCAGAACCTTCCTGCTGTGAGGCGACAGGGCTAACCACCGCACCATCGTGACATTTAGAATTTCTCCTGGTTTGATCTCTTCTGTTCATTTTACATTAACTCTTTTATCCAAAGCGACTTACATTTAAGGAACAACATACAAGCATCAACAGAGCATCAAATACAGATCTGACAACACATACTAGTAAGAGCAGCAATAAAAACTAGTAAGAGATCATAGTACATATCAAATCAATGGGGTCCCTGCTCTGATGGCGTGTGGTAGCTCGTTCCACCATCGTGGTGTCACAGATGAGAATAGCTGGGACTGGGATTGCTTTGTGTGAAGGGATGGCGTTCGTTGGAGGAGCGTAGCGGGCGAGAAGGAACGTAAGTTTGTATTATGGGGTTTAGGTAGATGGGTGCAGACCCAGTAGTCACTCTGTATGCAAGCATTAGTGACTTGAATTTGATTCTGGAGGCCACGGGGAGCCAGTGGAGGTCACTGAGTAATGGAGTGACATGAGTCCTTTTGGGCTGCATGCATTGCAGTAGTCGAGGCGAGAGATAACCATGGCCTGTACCAGAAGCTGGGTGGCGTACTGAGTGAGGTAGGGCCTGATTTTCCTTATGTTGTATAGAGCAAAGTGGCACGACCGACAGACAGCAGCAACATGGTCTGAAAAGAACACCTGGTCATCAATCATGACACCCAAGTTTCTCACCACCTTGGTTGGAGTGATGGTTGCGGAGTAAATTTGTAGTTTGATGTTATGGTGGATAGATTGCTTGGCTGGAATAACCAAGAGTTCAGTCTTAGAGAGGTTTAGTTGAAGGTGGCAAGACTTCATCCATGCAGATATGTCCGAGAGACAGTCTGTGATCCGTGCCGAGACGGTGGGATCGCCTGGTGGGAAGGTTAGGTAGAGTTGCGTGTCGTCTGCGTAGCAGTGGTAAGAGAAGCTGTGTGAGCGAATGATCGGCCCAGTGAGGTGGTGTAAATTGAGAAGAGAAGGGGCCGAAGCACTGAGCCTTGGGGTACCCCTGTGGAGAGGCAGTGGGAGGGGGATAATTGTCCTTGCCACAAAACATTGTCAGAACACCCCGAGAGGTAGGATTCGAACCACAGGAGTGCTTTACTCGAGATGCCCATTGCTGAGAGAGCAGATAGCAGGATCCTGTGGTTGACTGTGTCAAAGGCAGCTGATAGGTCAAGCAGGATCAGAACCGAGGATTGGGCTGCAGCTTTAGCTGACCTTAGGGCTTCTGTTACAGACAGTAGAGCCGTTTCAGTAGAGTGGGCACTCTTAAAACCAGACTGATAAGGATCTAGGAGGTCATTCCCTGAGAGGAATTCTGAGACCTGTTTAAATACTGCCCGTTCAATAGTTTTGGATAAAAATGGTAGAAGAGACACTGGTCAATAGTTCTCAACTTGAGTGGGGTCAAGTGAGGGCTTTTTGAGTAAGGGTGTAATCTGAGACCTTTTGAAAGTGGTCGGGAAGGTTCCTGAAGCCAGAGAAGTATTTATCAGATGAGGGATTGTCGGGACCACGGTAGGAGATATGGCTTGGAGGAGATTCATAGGAATCGGGTTCAGTGGGCATGTAGTGGGACGGCTACGGGTCAGGAGTTCTGATACTTCGCTCTCTGTGAGAGGAGTAAATGAGGAGAGTGAAGAACCACTGACCTGGGAGGGCAGAGGAAAAGATGTAGTAGGACTGCTACAATGGTTGAGTTTGAGTGTTTCAGAGAATTGGCTAGTTATAGCCTCCACTTTGCCTGTGAAGAAGGCAGCAAAGGTATCAGCAGACAAGTTTGTGGGTGGTGGAGGTGGAGGAGGATTTAGTAGCGCTTTAAAAGTCGAAAATAATGGCACTGCTTATTCTGTTATTATAAAACGCAGTTTTGGCAGCACTGATGCTTGATTTTACAACTACTACCAGCTTCACTGTGTTTGTTTAAAATATTATTGTTCCTGTGTATTGAGCGGTCACAAATGTATTAGCATGCTGTAGAGAAAGTATATACACTGAATAAAATTATATATGCAACACTTTTGTTTTGATCTAAGACTTTCTCTCTGTACACAAAAGGCCTATTTCTCTCAAATATTGTCAAAATCTGTTAGTGAGCACTTTGCCGAGATAATCCATGTGGCATATCAAGATGCTGATCAGACAGCATGGTGATTGAACAGGTGTGCCTTAAGCTGGCCACAATAATAGGCCACTCCAAAATGTTCGTTACCATTACACAGCACAATGGCACAGAGCGTGCAGTTGGCATGCTGACTGCAGGAATGTCCACCAGAGCTGTTGACCGTGAATTCAATGTTCATTTCTCTCCCATAAGCCGTCTCCAAAGGCGTTTCAGAGAATTTGGCAGTACATCCAACCGGCCTTACGCAGACCACATGTAACCACACCAGGACCTCCACATCCAGCATCTTCACCTCTAAGATGTTCTGAGACCAGCCACCCAGACAGCTGCTGCAACAATCGGTTTGCATAACCAAAGAATTTCTGCACAAACCGTCAGGAACCGTCTCAGGGAAGCTCATCTGCATGCTCGCCGTCCTCATTGGGGTCTCGACCTGACAGCAACTTCGCACAGCCATTGAAGAGGAGTGGACCAACAATCCACAGGCCACAATCAACAACCTGATCAACTCTGTGAGGAGTTAGATGTGTTGTACTGCGTGAGGCAAATGGTGGTCACACAAGATACTGACTGGTTTCCGGACCCCAATACAGTGAAACTGCACATTTTGGGGTGGCCTTTTATTGTGGCCAGCCTAAGGCCTTTTATTATAGCCAGCCCAAGGCACAACTGTGCAGTCCCCATGCTGTCTGATCACCATCTTGAAATGCCACACCTGTTAGGTGGATGGATTATCTCAGCAAAGGAGAAGTGCTCACTAACAGATTCTGACAGATTTGTGAACAATATTTGAGAGAAATAGGCCTTTTGTGTACAGAGAGAAAGTCTTAGATCTTTGAATTCAGCTCATGATGAATGGGGGCAAAAACAAAAGTGTTGCATTTATAATTTTGTTCAGTGTATTTATTGTAGTGCTGCAGTGTGTTTTCCAGCAGTTGCCTAACAAACCCCCCTTTTTGCAGTCAGCTGCAGCTGTGTTGTAGTGTAAAACTGCAGCACTTTGAGGTCAGGACCCTGACATACTTGGCCTTCTTGCGGAGCAGTTTCTGGGACTCTGGGTAGTGCACCAAGATCTCTGCCAGGTCCTTCTTATCCAGAATGAAGAGGTTGGCGAAGCCGTGCGCCTTCACGTTGGCAGTACGTCGGTTCCCTCCTCCTCCTGCAAGCAAACTGACCAATCACAGACAAGAGAGAGCTGTCAGACAAAGACAGCAAATAAAACATTGTGAAGCGGTCACAATTTGGTTATGTTTAAGTACCAAACTACTTAGTTTTAGGAAAAAGATCAAGATTTGGGTTAGGATTACTATATAGCTACACTGCAAAAACTGAGCTCTCAAAAACAAGAAATAAAAGCATTAAAATAAGGGAAATCTTACTTAAAATAAGCAAAATTATCTGCCAACAGAACAAGAATATTTCACTTGCTACTTAAGGCCAAAAAACTTGAAACAAGTGAAATTCTCTAAAATAAAAGCCACCTGGTAAGAAGAAATATCTTGTCAGACAAAAAACAAGTATATTTTGCCTTCAGTTAAGATAATTAATCTTACTAAGATTTTAGTTTTTGCAGTGTAAGTACGATGAACGTTACATACATTATGTGACTTTTGGTTTCACACAGGACTCTCACCTCGGTCTCTGTGTTTGTTTGCAGGTTTAGTTTTTTCTTGTGAAATGTGATCATGTTATGATGCTGTATGAGACCAGCTACGGTAAAAATGCTACTTCCACACTGCATAATAGCGATAATAAAAAAATAATATAACACTCTGAGGTGACAGTTTTTCTGCAGGACAATTTTAACAGAGT
Source organism: Micropterus dolomieu (assembly GCF_021292245.1). NCBI lineage: Eukaryota > Metazoa > Chordata > Actinopteri > Centrarchiformes > Centrarchidae > Micropterus > Micropterus dolomieu. The sequence goes on along the minus strand of NC_060169.1, from coordinate 1,632,614 downwards.
ACTTAAAAACAGTTAGCATGCTAACCTTAGCACTACTGTATGTTGTATGTATATATGTTTTAAAGCTGTATAATGCCATAAGTGTCTTCAGAGGGAGCTGTGTGAAGTCTGATAAATGTCCTGAAGTGATGTCACTTGAGTCAGCTGGCTGAAGACCACGAGTTCAAAACTGGAACTCATTTGTTGGTGTGGTGTCAGAAAGAAGGATTCTCACAGAACTAATTCCAAATATCATGGCAATGGTTGTGCCAATCTTTCCAGACAGACTGCCACTGTGACTTAACACCAACTCCCTCGTCCCACCAGGCTGCTCCACATACAGTTTTTTAATTGGTTAATAGGATGAAGATGCTCTGACCTGATCTCTCCGAACACCGAGCCGGCTCTGATGGTGACGAACACCGTCTGCAGGTCAGGACCGCCCACCACCTGAACCTCCCCCTGTTTGATGATGTACATCTCCCTGCCGATCTCCCCCTGCAACACACACACATCATTACACGCTGCTGCAGCAGAGCTCACAGACAGGTTTAACTGGTCGCCAGGTGTGTGTTCACCTTTTTACAGACAAAGTCTCCGGGCAGGTAGACGACAGATTTGAGCCTCGTCAGCATGTCGAACACCATTTGTCTGTCGCAGCCCTGAGTGAAGGAGAAACAGTTTGAAGTGGAGTCGTGTCACAGAATATCATCAGATTACAGGAAAAGCATTTTCAAAATCATGTCAAGCGCCCTAAGGCACCAAGATCACACCTTGTCCATTCATCGCCATTTTATGAGTTCCCTTTAATTACCCCGAGTTTACTAAAAGGAAATTAAATGTCTTTTGTTTTCTGCACTGACTTTGCCTTTGGTGTGGGAGAGCTGGGTTCGTTTCCTACATCCACCAATGTGTCCCCAGACTCCGGAGGTGGGTG
>NC_060169.1:1585751-1631598 GCF_021292245.1 Micropterus dolomieu | reverse complement strand
TCTCTGTTCCTCTAAATGGGACCATAATTTACTAAATGAACATCATGCTGTGTTGAAGAAGACTTGAAACTAGCGACTGAGACCATAAACTCATCAGGAAAGTGTTTACTGAGGGAATAAATCAGCTGACAAGTAGAAACAGTTTCTCAGAGACTTCTATACAATCACACTTCTTTCTGCAGCCGCTGGAGTCGCCCCCTGCTGGCTGCTGGAGAGGACGCAGGTTTAAGTCGCCCCCTGCTGGCTGCTAGAGAGGACGCAGGTTTAAGTCGCCCCCTGCTGGCTGCTAGAGAGGACGCAGGTTTAAGTCGCCCCCTGCTGGCTGCTGGAGAGGACGCAGGTTTAAGTCGCCCCCTGCTGGCTGCTGGAGAGAACGCAGGTTTAAGTCGCCCCCTGCTGGCTGCTGGAGAGGACGCAGGTTTAAGGCTCTTCAGCAGCGGCTTCACTTCTGACTGGAAATGTTTTCCTCGCCTTTTTCATCAAATGAAGCTGAAAGTGATTCCGTCAGTAGCAACCTGATCAAAGGCTGCAGACTCAGTTCATCCTCAACTTTTAAGGTCCCTTACCCAGCCTTGATTAGCCTTGAGAGTTATTGATCATTTGTGATCATAGAACAGTAGTTTCTTTAGTTCAAAGCGACGTCTTCACACCACTCAGTCTGGTTAAAGGTTGAAGAAGGTGACGGTGAAGAAAACTTTTAGAGAAAAAAAACATTCTCACATCCGTGTTTTTCAGCATTTTCTGTGTAACCTAGAAACGGTAAACACACAGCGTTCTCTCGTGTGTGTGTGTGTGTGTGTGTGTGTGTGTGTGTGTGTAATCCTGTGTGGCGGCTTAGTTCAGGTTTCCCCTCAGTTTGAGTCCACGTGTGCAGGTCTGAACACTGCTGGTAAGTTAAGTCTGTTTAATGCTCAGATTGTTCCCACAGAGGGCAGATTGTTCTCCGCTCGATAAGATTTGAGGCCTCGTAGAAAGCGTGTGACCACACACTGAAACACACACACAGCTTCAGCAGGTTAACGTGTCAGCGGCTGTTATCACCTGTTATCTGGTAGGACTGGTTTCCATGGTATTCAGGAGGAGTGCAGGTTTACCCAGGACCAGAAGGAGCTGGGAGCAGATTCAGGAACAGATCTCAGGTTGCAACCTCGCTATTCACTGATCACAAATCTGCTTATGGATTCTGTTGGTTTGATTTCTCCTTAAGAGACTTGCATTTCTGTACATCAGGAGGTCCGTTAAGTTCAGCACATTTCACCGACAACGCTCCACCAGCGTTTTTCTTTAGTATAGTTTTAATACATTTTTTATTCTCGTATTTTATATTCAAGTTCATATTTTATATTTAAAGGTTCAGTGTGTAAGATTTAGTGGCATCTAGTGGCGAGGGTTGTGAATTGCAACCATCTGTCCAGTCTACCACTGCCCTCGAACCTTTCAAAGAGCGTAGGACAGCTACGGTGGCTGACACAGCACAAAATATGTCTCTTCTGAGACAGCCAGTCAAGAAATTAGGTTTCTTTAGGTAGATTTATTAAGAAATTATATTTACTCACTAAAACCATATGTTACTGTGACTTTGCCTCTGACAGTTAGCCAAGAGTGTGAAACACTGTCACTGTTTCTGCACCACAGTCCATCATAAACCACCCGTTAGATAAAGTTTATACAAACATTGACAAGTGAAACACGTTGTCTCTGTGATTATGGACCCTCGCCAAAACTGCCCACCAACAGTAATATCAGGCCTGCTGCCAGATTACGGTACTTTGATAGCGGCAGAATATATAAATATAAATAATAAATAAATACTTTGATGGCTGCTGAAATAGATCTGTCATGACAGCAACAGTTACTCACATAATCACTTCCTCTTTAGTGGTTTTGCCTACAAAATAAAAACACGGGAAAGCTTGTTTTATTGCAATCTTCTATTTGAAGTTGAACTGAGCTTTTACTTTGAAAAACTCTGAACAACATTAAATAAGTCTGTAGCTGCTTGACACACCTGTGAAAGAGCCCAGAAAACGTGATTCCTCTAAATGTCTGGAGACACTGGGGAAATGGAAAAGGCGTCCATGGAAGGGGGGACCCGCGGTTATGGAGATATAAATGTCTCATTCTAAGGTAATGAAAACAATGCTTTATTATGTAAGGTCTTTACGCACCACTGAAAACATAGTTATGGATCTTATATTGCATTTCTGTCGATAGATCCTCAGAAATATTTCACACTGAACCTTTTAAGAATCTTTTTTAAGGTTATGAGTAAGAACATTTCTCGTGGCTAAGTGCAATAATTGATGACCAATGACCTCTGTACTATCTATATATATATATATATATATATATATATAATTAGTTTTACTCTATTTATTGTTACTATAAGCGGCTAAGATGAGATCGCTTCAACAGAATTTCTTTGTATGAACACATGCAATGACAATAAAGATCTACCAGCGTCTCACCCTGCAGTCTTTATGTTGAGTCGGACGTGGTTAAAGGGCCAGTCTGTAATATTTCTGAGGATCTATTGACAGAAATGCAATATATAATATCCATAACTATGTTCTCAGTGTTGTGTAAAGACCTTACACAATGACCCGTTATGTTTTTATTACCTTAGAATGAGACATTTCTATCTACAGACACTGCAGCTCCTCTTACATGGAGGTCACCATGCTGCACCGCCGTGTTTCTACTGTAGCCCAAACGGACAAACTGCGCCACAGAGCGAGTTTCGTAGTAGAAGTCATCTGGTTTGTGAGAAGCAAGACGAGAAGTGAAATTTGGACAGATGGAGGAGGACACGTACTTATTAAGCTTCTCCTGCTCGCTTGCACAGGGAGGGACTGATGGTGCATTCATGTGGTGTCGGAATAATCAGAATCTTTTTTTTTCCCTTCTTAAATCTTTATGGCAAAAAGAAAAATAAAGTGTTCATGGGACATAAAGAAGTTACAGAACTTTGATTTCTGCAAAATCACACATTGCAATTACATTTTTAGCAAATGTGTAATCTGGTTGTAACGGTTAGTTCGCTGTCCATGCAGAGTGAACTGGATGTCTGCGTGTTGTTTATCTGCTCCGATCTAATCCAACACATCTTTGTAGCAGCGTCCGTGTTGATTCCACATTCTGACTTAAGAGCACATGAACACACACTGAAGTCAGACTTCACAACAGGAAATGGGACCATCCTGGAACCAGGTCTCTGTAGACAAATCCATCACATTTACACCGAGAGTGCAAACAGGTGGAGGTCATCGTTGTGAACGTTGAAGTTATTTGGTCTGGAAACACTCGTCTGAATCTGAGGTCGCGACACCATAACTTGAACGTAGCGTTTCTGTAAAAAAACAAAAACAAACATGTGATCAGAAGTACGTTAAATCTGATGGTGTAAAATTGGAACGTCTGCCTGGAAGCATGAAGTAGAAAGCTTAACAGGGTGGCAGCTCGCCGTGTAGGCAAACCACGCTGTCTTTAGTGGCCCCTGGTCGGCCCTCTGTCAGCACGCCGACATTCAGGAATGTGGTGTTAAAACTTCAGTTTGTTTTGCTTTTGATTTGTGTCAGTTTGTTTGTGGAGCAGCTGATAACGGCACAGGACCGTCTGATAAAGCTGACGAGTTTAGACAGGTGTTTATAGATTATTACTTGTATGATAACGGCACGTAACGGGTTCGACAGCATCTCCGAGTCGTGTTTGAATGAATCTGAATGTGTTCGTGGGTGGAGGTCTTTATGGGTCCACTCGGTTACCAGAAATGGAGACTGCAGGAAGGACCGGGTCTGGTTTTAAAAGAGTACTTCCTGTCTCCAGAGCGGGTTTAGAGGAGGAACAGTTGGTTTTATTGTTGCTATCAGAATCCTAAAAACAAGCTCTTCAGGAACTCGCTGCTGCAGGAACTCTCCGGCTGTCGCATTCAAACTTTAACTGAAAGCTTTGCTGTCTCTGTGTGTCGCAGCGAGCTCAGTGGACTTCCTGATGAGTGATGGTGAAGACGATGGCTCTTTCCTGTCTCTGCCCACCGCCGCCTTCTCACAGCGCCCGTCTCTGACCGCAGAGCTGTCCGAAACAAACGCACCCAGCCAGCAGCTGCTCATCCAGGTAACAACGCGCACACACGCTGTTCACCCTGCAGATACTGTGTGTGTGTGTGTGTGTGTGTGTGTGTGTGCTGACCTCAGCACAAACTGTGTTTACCCCTCGGGACGACTTCCTGTCGACCTGCTCATCACATCTGGGACATCACTGTTGATCCGCTCTGATGTTTTAGTTACTCTGCATGATGTTCCTCACACACTCGCTGCTGCTGCAGCACTCGAGCTGTAAGATCTGGTTCACGGTACCATGTAAACGTATCGGAGACCTACAAGCAGAGAGAGAAGCATAAATCCAGCGAGGACAGGTGGTTAAAAACTAGAAGATAAATATAAATTACGCCGGGTCGGGAAAAATATTGCATAACACGTAACTTACCACTGCAGAGTCGACAATATCACTTACTTTTAACAAGTGGGTTGTCTTTGTACATCTCAACGCTGAGTGACCTTCTTGCCAAGTTTACTGAACTGAATTCGGCGTCAATATTGACTTAAAGTGACCTCAGAGCAGCCTCGCACTGTGATTGGTCAGGTGATGTTTGTAGTAATATGTGAAACTGCTTATTGAGTCTGTTCCTTCTGTCTGTCCATCTGTCTTGGTCGCTTCCTCTCTCTTTGTGCTGTCCTGCATCTCTTCACGCCGTCTGCAGAGGGTCACCTGGTCTTGCTGGTGGACTAATGCCAACGTAAAAACCTTCATTCTGCTTCTCGCTGCCTCGTAGTTTCTGCTGCTTTCACTCAGAGCCTCGTGTCCTCTTCCTTCTCTTTCTTACCGGCTGTCGTAGAGCTGTAGATGTGTGCTATCACGATATCTTAGCTCGTCGTCTGAGATCCACTCGACTGAATGAATGTTTCCTTGTGTTCAGACTCTACAGGACAAAGTGTGTGAGTTTCAGGCTCGTCTTCGCTCTGAAGAAGTCGCTCGTCACCTGCTGGTCCAGCAGCTGCAGCAGCAGAGCGTTCAGGAGAAGACGTGTGTCGGTGGAGGCGTTCAGACGTCGACTTCACCCAACGGTGAGAGCAGATCCAGCTGTGCGGTCAGTCTGAATCCATCCACATGTTCTGTAGCTGTGTTGAGGACAGACACCGACAGGAGGTCTTCTGCCTTTGTTGGCGAACTAGTGTGTCCATCTGGCGCCAGCTCATGTCGCTCCTGTGTGCGCAAAAACACAGGTTACGTTGTTAAGTTTATTCTCTGCTAAACTTACTGTGAACTGTTGACAATAATGGTGTGTGCGTGTGTTTACAGGTGTGAGGGCGTTGCAGCCAGGAGACCAACCCTCAGCTCGTCTCAGCTGTCCAGAAGAAGAAGAGCAGCTCGTTACTCGGCTGCGCACACAGGTACGTCGACAGGAAACGCGTCTCACCTGTGTAGCTGCAGACGGGAGTGTGTAATGTTGGTTGTTTGGATTCTGTGAACAAACACTGATTGAACCTTGAGGCTGTGAAACAACTTTCACTGTGGTGAAGAATCACAGGTGATGCATCACCTGTCAGACTGATCAGCATCACATATGAAACCAGTTTGACAGATTTATTGTATTAGTGAAACCCGTCCGTCAGTCTGACCTGCAGCTACCTGTTTTAGGTTTAATTAGGTTTGTTGAGAAGTGAACTGTGTGTTAAAGGTTGAACGTGTCGGAGCAGGTTTACTGACAGCAAGAAGACGATGTTTTTTTCTAAAAGTGCATTAATTAAGGTCAGAAATTGCAAACTGGAGTCCTACAGGTGTGATGAACTGGGTGAGGGTCAGTTAAGTACACAGCACGAGTAAGTTTTATTAAATGTTGTTATGTTTGCAGGTGGAGGAGCTGGAGGAGAAGCTGTTGAATCAGACTCAGGAGGTGGAGAGACTTCGCTCTGAACTGGTGAGACCCTGCTGGACCACATTCCTGAGGAACCCTGGGAAAAAAAAAACAGCCTGAATATAAATACACACTCACACAGACACATGCAACTGCGATGCAAGAAATAAAATATATCTATCTGGCAAATAATTCAAGTCATACAAGACCACAGGTTGTTGTGTTCTGTTACGATGGTGTAAAAGGTCTTAAAGTGGAAAACAATAAATTTAGAAGACTAATAAAGAGCGTGTGTCCTGTAGGGGGCGACAGACCTGGAGAAGCAGCTGGAGCTGCTGGTGGTGGAGAACCAGCGTCTGAAGCAGGAGCTGAAGTCATGCAGGAGCTCAGAGCTTCAGAGCCTCGACGCTGCTGCAGAGACCTGCAGCTGCAGCCACTGCCCTCACAGCCAGGTGGGTAACGCGGGTAACGCAGGCAGCCGGGTGGGTAACGCGGGTAACGCAGGCAGCCGGGTGGGTAACGCAGGCAGCCAGGTAACGCGGGTTACAGGGGTAACATAGCCAGCTGGGTAACGCGGGTAACGCAGGCAGCCGGGTAACGCGGGTAACGCAGGCAGCCGGGTAACGCGGGTTACACAGGTAACGCAGGCAGCCGGGTAACGTATGCAGCCGGGTAGGTAACACGGGTGACGCAGGCAGCCAGGTGGGTAACGCAGGCAGCCGGGTAATGCGGGTTACACGGGTAACGCAGGCAGCCAGGTGGGTAACGCAGGCAGCCAGGTGGGTAACGCAGGCAGCCAGGTGGGTAACGCAGGCAGCCGGGTAATGCGGGTTACACGGGTAACGCAGGCAGCCAGGTGGGTAACGCAGGCAGCTGGGTAACGCGGGTTACACGGGTAACACGGGCAGCCGGGTAGGTAACACGGGTGACGCAGGCAGCCAGGTGGGTAACGCAGGCAGCCGGGTAATGCGGGTTACACGGGTAACGCAGGCAGCTGGGTAACGCGGGTTACACGGGTAACACGGGCAGCCGGGTAGGTAACACGGGCAGCCGGGTGGGTAACACGGGTAACGCAGGCAGCCGGGTAATGCGGGTTACACGGGTAACGCAGGCAGCCAGGTAGGTAACGCAGGCAGCTGGGTAACACGGGTGACGCAGGCAGCCGGGTGGGTAACGCAGGCAGCCAGGTGGGTAACACGGGTAACGCAGGCAGCAGCCTAGGAAATAATCGACATGATAAAGTAAATAACTGTTAGCTGCGTATGTTGTTTTTGACCAGGTAGAAATGTCCTCGCGTCCTCACAGTGAGTGTTTTCCTGTGGTCCTGCAGGATGCGGAGGCCCTGCGGAGGGAGGTGTCTCGCTGGGAGAGCCAGGGCCGGCAGAGGGAGCGGCGTCTGGCCGAGCTGGAGCGAGAGCTGCTGGAGAAAACCTCCAGGGTGGAGAGTCTCCGCCGGCAGCTGGACGAGTCCACCCGGCAGCTGGACGACGGCCGGAGACAGCTGGAGGAGTCGAGGCGGAGGCAGGGGGAGGCCGAGCACAAACTCACCCTCCGACTGCAGGAGTGTGAGGAGGAGCTCGCCAGGCGGGTGGCCACTCCCCCCAGAGTCAAGGTGAGGAACTAAATGACAGACGAGATATGAGGGTCATTGGGACAGACACTCGTATTCTGGTTCTGATCTGGTTTTGGGAGGATCCAGTTCCTGAACATTGTTAGTTGGTTCAGAACATCGAACACCTGAAACAACTTCAGCCGAACATCAACCTGGAGAGGAAAACAAACACCCGGGTTTCTCAAGCTCCGTGTGAAAACCACATCCCGAATACGATCAACAGCATGAAACTCAAAACCTGCACACGAGTTTGCATGCACGGATTAAGCGGGGTGGTGATGGCGTATAGATAAGATGCTTGCCTTTGGTGTGGGAGACCTGGGTTCAATCCTCCACTGTGACCCATCCACCATTGTGCCCCTGAGCAAGACACTTAACCCCTCATTGCTCCAGAGGCGTGTGACCTCTGACATGTACAGCAATTGTAAGTCGCTTTGGATAAAAGCGTCAGCTAAATGAATAAATGTAAATATAAGCCGATGTCTGCAGAGCAGTCGTTCAGTCCTTCACGTTCTGGGCATTAATCAGACAGTCGGATGGATTTTTGGGAGATCAGAAAACTGAGAATTTGTGTATCAAGACGTTGAATGAACATGAAATCCAATCAGAGTTCTTGTTTTGTCGTTCAGTACGTGACTCAGGAGGTGGAGTCGGCCGACTCTCAGAGAGCTCTGGCCGAGCTGCAGACGAAGAACGCCGGCCTGCAGGAGCAGCTGTCCGTGCAGAGGCAGCTGCTGAGAGAGCTGGAGACGCAGCTGCACGAGTCTCAGAGGACCTGCGCTCAGCTCAGGACGCAGGTAATCAGTCAGTCTGCTGCACACCTGCACGTCTAATTTCCAGCCTCACAGGGACTCTGCAGCCGGGGACAGGAACTTAGCAGGCAATGCTTTTAGAAATCTTCCCGTTCGGTCTTCTCCAAAATCAGGTGTTTGTCTCTGTATCCAGTACAAACACCAGGTCCAAGATGTGTTTAGATTACTTAGCACAAAGACTGGAAGCAAGGGGAAACTACTATCCCAGCTCCATCACAAGAGAAAACGATATACTGTCGATGTTACAGGCAGACGCTCCCTCAGTGTTTTCACATCTGTTTCCTCCTGCTCAGACTCAAAAACCACAGCTGGCACATTTTGTAGAGCAGCAGCAGAGTTCAGGTTTTATTAGCTTGTTTCTAGTTTTAAGGAGAGTTTAGGAGCGTTTTGCTGTTGGATTAATGACGTGTTTCAGGTAAAAGGAGACGAGGAGAAGCAGAAGTACAGCCTCCAGGATTCTAACATGAGCACACTGTAGATTTTACAACGTAGATAAATAGAAAATTACGGCGTCCCTGAAGTCTCATAAGATGATTTTTTTTAATTTAATTTTTTAAAATCATCTTATGGGACTTCAGGGGCGCCGTAGCAAATAAATATTACACAGGTGCATCTCCAAAAATTTAAATAGCGTGGAAAAGTTCCTTGTGAGCCAGGTTCAGGTTTTGGAGACTGATGACGACCTAACGAAGCATAGTTTATTGAGCCCGGCCAAGGAGACACAGAGCCAGAAGACAACATGCCAACACCAAATCTGAAGGAGAACATCTTTTATGTTCCTGTAGGTTTCCCTCGTAGCTCGTCTTTAGCTGGCCTTTGTCGTGGAAATTATATTCCTGGTGAGGGGTTGAGCAAAATAATTGAGTTACAACGAAGCGTTTTCTTTGAAGAATTTATTTAACAAAAGAGAATAAACAGAGAAGTGCTACAACAGAATCAGCTGCACCAGAGGTTCTGTCTCCAAAGACAGTCACTAACGTCTGGCCCAGAGCAAAGGGCTGCATGATCATTTACACAGTCTGAGCATCTATGTTTTGGGGAACAAAAGATCCTTGACTGGTCGCAGATTTAAAACAATATATAAGGCATAATAAAAGGAGGAACAGCACTCTTTATAAGTACTTGCATAAAAGATTATAAGTGTAAGAAGAAAACTATTTTCTGCCGTCACAGCCTTAACCTAGAACAACAAATCTATCTGATGTTTGGACTCCAATGCTTCGTCGTAGTGGAATCTATTACAGTCTGTGAGTTGGACTCAGTGAGTTCCCAGAGCACACAGAAATCTGCTCGCCTGAGCTGCTGTCTCTACCTGATCAGTCTGTCCCAAGAAAAATTCTACAACAAGCACCAGAAACAGACTGAGCGTTTACAGGCAGGTGTTCTGAGCTAATTAGCTGATTAGAATTTGATATTTCTTCATTATAAATTCTTTATTCTAATATTTAAATACAGTTTGAGTTACTGGAGGTTTGATTTCCATGAACTGGTTTGAAATATTTTACTTTAAATGTAATAAATCAGGAAAAGTTTCACTTTTTGACTTAAATTACAGAAGTTTAACATTTAAATTTAACTTTTTTTAAACGGTACCTTCATTTATTTAAAAAAATACTTAATGTTGGGGTCCTAGTTGTTAGTTAGGAGGTCAGAGACCCCCTCAAAACTGTTTCTTTTAGGGCGGGTTCACACCTAAAGGTCCGATTCTGACTCCAGATCTCCAGCTGCTCCAGTTTGCGTTCACAATGACAAAAACTCAAACGGTCCAGAACTTGTAAACAAAAGCCACGTCGTGGAAATATCATTCAGTCAGCAGGGAAAAAAAAACAACAACAAATCCCTCCAAATACGCACATTCAATTCAGCTTTATTTGCATGAATGTCAAACAACAATATTGCCAAAGCTACAAATAAATTACAAAAGAGCAATTAATTTTATGCAGTTCATTAAATAAAGTAAAAGTTTGTGTTAATTAAAAAAAAATATCTATCTCAAAACGGTAAGTAAAAAACAAATAAAGGAACAATTACTAAAATAACAAACACTGAAAATACTAACACATACTGCAGTACTTTGATGTGTTGGTGACGCAGTTTTCTTTCACGCTGCTCAGCAGGTCGCTGGAATCCTTTTCTTTATAACTAAGTATTTATATCACCTCAGAGTTAATATTATAAATAAATAATAGATATTCAGGAGGCAGCTCACCTCGTCTGAGTCCAGGTTTGTCCCCAGCTAGGAGACATTTTTAACCAATGAAATGACACACAGTACTCTTCCCGTGATTGGTTCAAGAAAAAATTGTAAAATGTTCCCTAAAGTAGGAAAAAAAAAACATGGAGGGTTAATAAAATCTTGTTTGTTTAAACGCCACGAGTGACTGAGAGCGTCAGCAGCCGGGTGGAGAGGTTCAGCTGGAGCAGGTGAGGAGATGAATGGATGAATGTGAGATTTTGATAGACGGACCTGAGGTCAGTTTAACCTTCTTCTCTCTGCACGCGTTTGGCTGCAGCTGCTCGCCGATCGAGGCCGTCTGTGCGACCTCCTCTCCAAGGCCGTCGGCAGGGGCGACAGCGAAGTGGTTCGCAGGTTGTCCAAGGTTGGCCCCGCCCCCTCCTCTCTAATTGTGGCGAGAGTGACCCTCTCTGCCGACCGAGAGCTCAGGCTCCAAAGCTGCCACGTAAACCACACGTATTCCTTCAGCCAGCAGAGCGTTATTGATCACAAGGGTCAGGTTTGATTTCAGGAGTCCAGAAACACATTTAGATTAACAAGCAAATGGCAAACTGGTAACGTTAGCTGTGAAATGCAGGAAATAATGGGAAACCCCTGTATTATAATTTTGTACTTAATGGAAACTTGATACTTTCTGATAGATAATTACTGCCTTTACTCCAAAGGGATCTTTGCTTTACTTATTTTAACAGATGTTCAGGTCTGGTGTCATTTTAGGAGAAATCATATTTTGGAAATCAAAACATTCACTTAACAAAATTATAAATGCAACACTTTTGTTTTTGCCCCCATTCATCATGAGATCTAAGACTTTCTGTATGTACACAAAAGGCCTATTTCTCTCAAATATTGTTCCCAAATCTGTCAATCTGATGCTGATTAGGCCTTTTATCGTGGCCAGCCCAAGGCCTTTTATCGTGGCCAGCCCAAGGCCTTTTATCGTGGCCAGCCCAAGGCCTTTTATCGTGGCCAGCCTAAGGCCTTTTATCGTGGTCAGCCTAAGGCCTTTTATCGTGGTCAGCCTAAGGCACACCTGCAATCCCCATGCTGTCTGATCAGCATCTTGATTTGCCACAACTGTGAGGTGGATGGATTATCTCAGCAAAGTCTTTAGATCTTTGATTTCACCTCAGGATGACTAGTGGCGAAAACAAAAGTCTCCAGCCGTAAGGCAGAGCAGCCAGTATTTAACCTGAGTGGTGCGACGAATATACATGGATTGATTGATGTAATGAGGCATGTAACTGCGGCATTAAGCCAGTGGTTCTCAAACTGGGGGGACGCAGAGCCAGTTCAGGGGGGTCATGGATATAGAGCGGACCTAAAGTTGCATGAGTATGATTCACGTGGTGACATAAACAAACAAAAGTGCTCAAGGCTGTTCTGCTAACCTCAGTGTTGCTTATTTCAATCACCTGTACTGTTAATTGAAATATGCTGTTTACAGTAACGTCAGTAGAGCTAACGGGCGTCTGAGCTCGGCTGGTTTCACTGCATCTCTACATTTTTAACAGCCCGAAAATAAACTGCAGGCTGACGAAGCCCGACTGGACAGAGATAGAAAATAATAGAAAGTTAGTAAATAGAATATAAAGAAGCACAGGATCTAAAAATATAAATGAGTGCGGAGAATATTCAGTGTTCTTTCAATTTGTTTTATTTATTTATTTGATCAAGTTAAAGTCAAACAAATGATCCAAAACAAGTTTTGTAAAGTGAACCAGCTCATCAGAGCTCTTCTGAAACAGGTTTACTGCTGAAGTGGTCACGAAGAACATAAGGAACTGGTTTAACTGGGAAGCTTTGGAGCCTGTCAGACTCGGATGTTCCAGTCTGTGATATGAACCCAGTGAATCCCTCCCAGTGCTCCCTGTAGGGTCCCATTTAGGCTGTGTTCACACTGCCACCATGTTTAAAGCTCATATTATTCAATCTATTCTCGTACGTGCTCACATCATGTGTTTCTATGCGGTGCTAACCTAGCTTAGCACAAAGACTGGAAGACTGGGGAGCTAGCTAGCTGCTAGCATGTCTGATCTACATGTTGTACGTGCAGCTAAGCAGCTGGTCAGCGTCCCGCTCTGTACTCAGCTGGTCACAACATCCACCGTTTCATTAGCCTAAATAAGTGATGAGCTTTGTATTTGTCCTCAAGTTAAACCAGACGTGATCCAAACTCCTTTTTTAATTTGGCTGAATTAACTGTATTGGTGTTAATAAACTGTAGAACAGCCTCATGTTTGTAGTTCCTCTGTAAATCTAAGTAGGTCAAGTCGAGTGAAAAACCTTACATGGTTCAAAAGTTAAAAATGTTTATGTCACCAAAACAGACATTTACAGATCTCAAATTAACATTTAAAAGTTTTATTATTTCACTGTAGGATCAACCGATGACCAGCTGCTCTGTCTGCTTATTGTTGTTGTTGTTGTTGTTGTTGTTGTTGTTGTTGTTGTTGTTATTATTATTATTATTATTATTATTATTATTATTATTATTATTATTATTATTATTATTATTATTATTATTATTATTATTATTATAACAACAATAACTTGTATTTGTATAGCGGGACCCAGGGACGGTTTACACATAACTACAGAGACAGAACAATAAGTCATTCAGGGTTAAATGCCTTTGTGTTAAAATAAAAACTGTCTGTCTAATAATGTAAATTGAAGAGATTTTCAGGGATCAGAAATGAGTTAGAGGCTAACAGTTTCCATCTGCTTCCAGTCTTTGTGCTAAGCTAGGCTAACCCCACCTTGGGCTCTGCCTCTGCACTGGACACAGAGATGACGTCTGCTGCCAGATTAAAACGTTGGACACAAACATTAACCGTCGCTTTCGGCTGCAGTGTGAATGTGGCCTTCCTTCCCGTGTTTCAGGCTCCGCCTCCTCGTACACCTGTGTGATCACCTTTACCTGTGTGTCCTCCAGTGAGACCGGCTGGCTTATTGTAGCAGCTGCTGTTATTGTTGGATGTGTATATGATGTTTGAAGTGTAGAATATAAATAATGTACTAGCTGATGCACGGTTACATTTTGTTGCTCCACTGAGAGAAAATGACTTAAAGTGCGTTTTATTTTATTTTTTTATTTGTCTTCATGTATTAATCCGATGATCAACGTCACTGAAGCCTGACATGTTGATGTTTATTTACTGGGTTCAACATGCATCAGAGTGTGTGTGCTTATATTATATGCTCAGTCTTTAAACGCCACCTTACAACATGTTTAATATATAAAAATCTAAAATGTGCTCTGCTCTACCTTCACGTTGTTCTTGGTCATCAAAGTGTCTCTTCTGCTCAGGCAGTGTGCTACAGATCCGCGAGGCCGAAGGCTTTAACAGGTTTCTAAAACCATGAGTCCGTTACGCAGGTGAACCGCAGAGTTATGCTGATGCGGAGTCGTCTGAATGCAGCCGGCGTTGCGTGTCCTCTGTAAGCGTGTCCTTCCTCTCTGATCACGTCCTGCTGCCTCCTTCAGATCCTGGTCTACGAAGGGGAGATGGAGCGGGCTCAGGGTCAGCTGGAAGTGGAGATGCAGAACCTGGAGGAGGAGAAGAACCGCGTGATCGAGGAGGCGTTCATCAGAGCCGAGAGCGAGATGAAGGCCGTCCACGAGAACCTGGCGGGTCAGACGCTGTTTCCTGTTTGCCGTCCTGCGTCACATGGTTTGGGCTCGTGTTGCTGACTGTTGTTGTTGTTGCTGCTGCGTTACAGGAGTGCGTATGAACCTGCTGAGCCTGCAGCCGGCCCTCCGGACCCTCACCTGTGACTACAACTGTCTGAAGAGGCAGGTGCAGGAGTTCCCCTTCATGCTGGACAAAGCTATCACAGAGGCCAAGCAGGAGGTGAGTGAGCATGCTCAGAAGGCGACCAGCTGCTGCTGCTTTTCCTTCTGCTGGTTCTGCGTCTGTTAAAAGGTGTTTTTAGAGTTAAACATTTTGATATGAATGGCTTTTGATGACCATGTTTTTGACAGGAAACAGATTAAAAAGTGACAGCAGCCACGTTCACGTCTGTGTACAGCTCAAAGTAGTCGACAGATATTCAGAGACACACGTTTGATCAGGTTATGAAAGTCGATCCTTCAGGTGGAATTAAAAGAACCAGTTCTGTTGGATGGGAGGGTTTACATGTGGTGTGTGTGTGTGTGTGTGTGTCAGATCTGTCAGGTGATCAGCGAGGTGAGCAACAACAACCAGGAGCTGCTGCGTAAATACAAGCGAGAGATGAACCTGAGGAAGAAATGTCACAACGAGCTGGTGCGACTCAAAGGTCTGAAACTCTTTTCCCGTTCGGACGTCAGCGTTTGTGTTTCCCTGTGTTTTCTGTTTGAAAACGGTTTGACAGGATGTTAGAAGCAGGGCAGCAGCCAGGGGTTCAGACGTTCTGAGGTTTAATTAGTGCCAGATTTTAAATAAACCCCTCTGGAAGTTGTCTATGAAGATTCTCAGTCATCCAGGTCATAGTTATCCAACGAAGGTTAAAATGAAGGGCAACTGGACTTGGTTGAAGATACTGGAAAACGTTTCGTCCCTCATCCAAAGGACTTCTTCAGTTCTGACTGACTGGCAGGGAAACTCAGCTATTTAACCTCAAACTCTCTGGAAGTTACAGACTCATAATATAAAATGGATGTTTTGTCCCAACATGAAGAGCTGCATGCTGGTTCAAAGCCTTCTCCAGACTACAGAATGTGGAATATTTTAACTGTAGTTTGGTGTGAACACGTACTCAGGAAGGTTTTGTTGACGTCAAAAGAGACACTAAAACCCTGGCCCGTGTTTCTGCTCCGTCTCCCAGGTAACATCCGTGTTTTCTGCCGCGTCCGGCCGGTCAGCCAGGAGGAGCAGGACTCCGCAGACGCCAGAGTCATGCTGAGCTTCGACTCGGACGACGACGCCGTCCTCTACCTCTCCAACAAGGGCAAGAGCATGACCTTTGAACTGGACAGAGTCTTCCCTCCTCACGCCACACAGGAAGAGGTGGGTGGCGTTTACATGACAACACACACCTGTGCTGATTTACTCGCTTAAGCAGGGCAGATAAATTAGACCGTGGAGAAGCGGATCGACTGATATTTATGTTAGAACAGCGTTTACTGTTGCAGCAGCTCAGGTGCAGCAAGTTTAAAGGTCCCGTGTGGAATATTTCTGAGGATCTATCGACAGAAATGCAATATAAGATATCAGCCAGCGTAGCTGTCCTGCGCTCTTTGAATGGTTAGACTGAACACAACCTTCACCACTAGATCACACTAAATCTCACAGACTGAACCTTTAAATTAGGAGTTTTAATCGTGACCAAGTCTAAAAAATATAAACGTGCTTTACTTGGTTGAACCAGGATTAAAACATTTCAGGTGGCAAATAAAAAAAAAAATAAAAAAAATACCGTACAATAATATTAGATAATGATAATCTGTAGAGCGGGTTGCCCGTTGATCGGAAGATCGGTGGTTCGATCCCCAGGCGCTTCCAGTCTGCGTGTCCCAGCATGGCCGCCAGCGGCTGTTCCATCGCTGTGAGTGGGTGAATGTGCTGCAGTGTGAAAAGACGCTTTCCAGCCACAGAGCATTTACCACGAAGCAGATTAGACTTGCTGGATTTTTCTTACTGTCGTTAAAGTCAGAGCTTAGTAACACGTTGAGGAAGCCTGAGAGCCGGACAACAAAACAATAACAATAATCATCGTGATAGAATTATTTTTTCAATAACGATAAATGTTTAATTTTATTCACTTGAATCATTCACGAATTAGGACTTTTTATTAAGATGTTTGTTTTTGTCGAGGAAAAAGAACAGAAACGAGCTTTTACTTAATTTTACTCTTCTACCTTTAAACTTGAAAGAACTAACGATGATAATTATCGATATCGAAAGATATAAAACTTTTTATTGTGATAACATTTTTGGCCGTGTCGTCCAAGCCCTACTTGTGGTGACGTCGTCGCGGAGCTCTCGGCCGTCTTTAACTGGAACGTCTGTTGTCGTGTCGTCGTCCGACCGTTGCCGCAGACACAAACGGAGCAAACATCAGAGGTTTTACTGAAACTGTAGGAGTAGAAGCTGCAAAAACCAGAAATGCTCAGGTCTCAACAGCCTCTCTGCTCTCTGATTGGTCCATCAGGTGTTTCAGGAGGTCCAGTCTTTGGTCACTTCCTGTATCGACGGCTTTAACGTCTGCATCTTCGCCTACGGGCAGACGGGCTCGGGGAAAACCTACACCATGGAGGTAAGAAGAGGTTCCTCCTACCGCTCCCCTCGCCACACTCTGTTACTGCTTCTCTGAAATAATAACGGTGTGTGTTCAGGGCGTGGCGGACGACCCCGGCATCAACCAGCGAGCGCTGCGCCTGCTGTTCTCGGAGGTGACGGAGAAAGCTCCAGACTGGGACTACAAGATCACCGTCAGCATGGTGGAGATCTACAACGAGACGCTGCGGTGAGGAAGCTGCTAGCATGTCGCACCCAGCTGTCAGAGGCAGAGTTGCATTGTGGGTAATGTAGGCGTCACGTTTTTACCAGGAAGAAGAATGTGTGGAATAAAACCGTGAAGCACCGAATGTTCGGCCAAAGAAATTAATGGGCCGAAAATAGCAAAATAAGATCTTTCGGCCTAATAAGTCAAAAGACAGATTAAATTTTACCGAACAGTCACGTCGACATGTCGGCAGTGTGGAAGCATTTTAAACTGGCTCCCAGTGTGTTTTAGAATAGATTTTAAAATTAGATTACTTTAAAGGCTCTTCATGGCCTCTTTACTCAGAGGGTCTAAAGGGACGAAGCGTTTGCAGTCGGGGCCCCGAGGCTCCGGAACAGTTATTTTTCTTCTCTTTTAACTGTATTTTATTACTGTGTTTTTATCTTAAAACCTGATGGTTTCACGACTTGTGTGTTTTATTTTCCGCGCTGGTGAAAATCTCTTTTGTAAGGTGGATTTTGTGTTTCTGTGACGGTGGAACACTTGAGAACAAACCGGGCGCAGATTTCCTGCAGCTTCAGAGCGGTTACGTAAAAGCTGGGTCGTGTTAAATGTCATCTGTTTATCTCCAGCTGTTGTGTAACACAACATCTGTTTAAAGCCCCTCGGGGCTCAACATCTGGGCGCTGGACGGACAGATTTTGGCAGAAAAGGTCCTGAACTCTGAGAACTTGAGTCAGATTAAACTGTCAGGTCATCAGTTTCAGACGGCTTCATCTGTGGAGGAACTGGATCTGTTTCTGCTGCAGCTCCGGCCGAGTGTCGTCATCACTGAACTGAGTTATCTGTACATGAAAAACTGCAGGTTCTGAGTATTCAGTAAATTTTCTCCAGCGAGTGCAGTTTTTAGGTATTGCACGGGTTTTATGGGTAAAATAATAAGCGTATAAATATTAGGGGTGTGACTCTCCAGAGGTCTCGCGATACGATATTATTGTGATTTTAAACACATGTATTGGAATTAATTTTTTCCAGTTTCAGATTGTGATTCCAAAGGAAAACTTTTTCTACTGGACAGAAAACGCAACTGATTTTATTATCGTAGTACCAGAAAGTAAAATTCTCAGGTACAATTTATATAATAAAAGATCGATACTTGGCGTCCGTGTATCGATACAGTATTGCCACGGAAAATATTGCGAGATTATGCTCTATCGATATTTTTATTTTTTCCACCACCCCTAATAAATATATGTATCTGCTGGTGTGGTGTGTTGTGTGAGCCCTGCGTCAGAGTCTGCAGGCTGTAAACGTCTGTGTCGTTGATCAGGAACCTGCTGGGGGAGAATCCCACCGACAAGCTGGACATTAAGATGAACCCTGACGGCAGCGGACAGCTCTACGTCCCCGGACTGACCGAGTTCACCGTCCAGAGCCCCGAGGACATCAACAGGGTGAGGACTTCCTGCTGCGCTCGTCCTTTCAGTGTAAAACGCCTCCAGTCAGCTGCTGGACCCTGGTCTTTGTCTGATAATCGATAAACCTAAAGTTCATTGTTGGACCTCGGAAACATCTTTCATTAAAGCTTTCAGACAAGAAGGAAGGAAGAAAATAACGTTATCAAAGAAATAATCTGGCTGCAGTTTTGATCGATTATTACGTCACTTTTTCAATGAAAAAGTCCCAACTGCTTTTAATGTTTTGGCTTTTGGTCGGACAGAATATTTAATAACTTGGACGTCGTCCTTTTATGGATCAAATAATTTGTTGATTAATCAAGAAAATAATGTTACTGATGACTTAATAATGAAAATAGATGAAAAAAGTCACAGCTGTGTGTCCGCCTGTCCTCAGGTGTTTGAGTTGGGTCACATGAACAGAGCGACCGCCTGCACCAACCTGAACGAACACAGCTCTCGCTCTCACGCTCTGCTCATCATCACCGTGTCGGGATTCAACACAGCTACTGGAAACCGCACGCAAGGTACACGCACGGTTACTCGCCAGCTGACGCAGGCAGTTTATTCCAGGAGGATTTTCTGTTGTACTTTGGTACTGAGCCGTGCTCGGTGTGTTTCGTTTGCAGGTAAGCTGAACCTGGTGGACCTGGCGGGCTCGGAGAGGATCGCTAAGTCTGGGGCGGAGGGCAGTCGCCTCAGAGAGGCTCAGTGCATCAACAAATCTCTGTCGGCGCTCGGTGACGTCATCAACGCGCTGCGGAGCAAACACTCCCACGTGCCGTTCAGGAACTCCCGCCTCACCTACCTGCTGCAGGACTCTCTGAGCGGAGACAGCAAGACGCTCATGATGGTGCAGGTGAGTCCAGACCGCCGACGCCGAAGGGTTCAGATCCACGAAGCCCGTTCACGGGTATTTAGTTTTCTAACTTCCAGCTCTGGTTTCAGTTCAGAGGAAAGAGTAGCTGTCTGAGACGCACGTGAACATGTGACGGTTAGTGTTTCAGGGTTTAATCGCCAAGAAAAGGAGGCCTCGCCAGCCCAAATTATTTTTTTTAATTATCAGACAAATTAGACAAAACTAGAGAAAGATTATTTTCATTATCAAACAAAACCAGAAAATATTAATTAATATTACATTTAAAATATTTATTTAGATTTTCTGACAAATTAGATAAAAAACAGCATGTGATTTAAAATTGACTAAATTACAAATAAATATTTTTATTATCAGACAAATGAGACAAAAGCACAGAAACAGAAAATATGAATGAAAAAATATAAGATAAGATTTTAAATGTTTGTTTTTCAGAGATTAAATGACAAAATAAATTTTTATTATCAGATAAGTTTGATTTTAAAAACTGAAAATATGATTGAAACATTCATAAATTTAAAAGCTCTCCTCTCTCTGGGCCCTCTGACAGGCTCATGTGAGGTAAACCCCGCCCTCTGAAAGCTTTGCAACCAATCAGACATGAGTAAATAACCTGTACGGTGAACTGCTGGAGTTACAAACGAGCTGCTTTGACATGTGAGCCTCAGTTTCTGTCTGATGGATCGTCTCTGCAGAGTTTCAGAGACCTGATCTGAAGGGAAATCAATAAAAGTTTACAGGATTTGAACTGACAGACCTCCTGGGTGTGAGGGCAGCAGGTGATGATGATGGTGATGATGATGGTGATGCGGTCCGTTCCAGCTGTTGGTTTCTGACCGCTTCCCTCCGTGTTGTGTTCAGGTGTCTCCGCTGCCCAGCAACATGAGCGAGTCGGTCTGCTCGCTGAAGTTCGCTCAGCGTGTTCGCAGCATCGAGCTGAGCTCCTCGTCCTCCAGGAGACACGAGAACTCGTCCACCTCGTCCTCGCCCACCCACGACAGCGTCGAGGTAACGGACGCCGGCTGGTGTTAAATTGTTAAAATATAAAGTACAAAAAATGAAACCAACAAACAAAAAAAAGTACTGAAATTAAAATAAAACATCAAAGACTGAATGTCCTGTGTGTCGACCTTTGACCTCTCCTCAGCTGGACTCTCCCCCGGTGACCCCCGTGCCGCTCCCCATCTCTCGGGCCAGCAGCGCCGGCTCCACCCTCTCCTCCACCTCCAGAACTCCCAGCAGCTCCCGCAGGAGGTCCCAGTCCCAGCTGTCCACAGGTGTGTGTGTTGTAATGTTAAAACCTTTATCTCAACTCCTCCTCCACGTTCACCTGTTTTGTTGACGGTGTCGAAAACAACAACACCGTTTTTATTCATAGATTATTTCCCGCTTCTGCTTCATCAACATTAATATAATATTTTAATGAGTCTGTAGCTCGACACATTATAGTGCAGGTATTTACACCTGGGAGCTGCGACTAATTTTATTTTTATCATTAGACAGAGAAAATACAATTTTATGAAAAAGGTTTTTAAAAAAATTAATAATTGAATTAAAAATGGTCATTTTTATTATCAGACAAATTAGACATAACCAGGAATATAATTGAAAATTACTAATAATAATTTATAATTTACTCATTTTTAAATAAAATCTCCTGGTTTTGTCTTATTTGTCAACAAATGACAAATAAGACAAATTTGATTGAAAAGGGATTACGTGAAAAATTATCATTTCTATCATCAGACAACTGTGAGACTGAAAAAGTAAACTTATATTACAAAATGTTTTTTTCAGACAAGACAATAACAGAATATATGAAAATATGATATATATATTTTATTTAATAAGACAAATAAGACAGAACCAAAAAACATGACTGAAAAAGGATTACATGAAAAATTCTCTTTTTATTTTTAAATTTTCGTACAAGTGAAACAGAATCAGAAAATATGATTGTAAAATATTTGTTGGCATTTTTCTCCCAACACGAATCTGCAGCTGTGAAATCAAAGCAGATGATTTAAAAAGGAAACTGAGTAAATTATAATCAAGAACTCCTGAACGTCACAGGTCTAAACTGTGAGAGTGGAGGAGGGTTTTCCCAGCAACCCCTGCTGTCAGTCTGTCCTCCTCCTCCTCCTTCTTCTTCTGTGTCCTCACTCTGTGGTCTGATTGGTTGGTTTGCAGACAGACAGGTAGACAGAGCCAGCCCATTGGTGGGGGACGGTGGGCAGGTAGGTGGGGGTGTATACTGATTGGTGGATAGCTTGGCATGGAAGCGCTCAGCATGGCATGGTGCCTCCCCCTCCCTCCATCCATCTAACACCCCCCACCTCTAACCACTGAGCTCCACCTGCTTCTGTCTGTGTGCCTGCAGGGCCGTGCGCAGGGCCCACACAGCCCGCGGACTGTGCTGTTTGTGTCGCCTGTTCGAATCCTGCTGTCTCGACCTTCTGTGCACGAGTTCGAGTCACAAGGAAAACTGTCGACGTTGCAGCCTTTTAAAGGGACAGTGCGACGTTTTGTTTAGCCTAGCTTAGCGCAAGGACGTGAACGGGGGGGAACCGCTAGCCTAGATCTGCTGATTCAGTTGTTGTGAGCTGACCAGCTAGTCTGCAGTCCGTCCTGCGGTCACCTGGTTTAGTTCAGAGATCAAACAATCAAACAAAGCTTCTGGAAGGTGGATTTGTTTCTCTCTCTTTAGGCTAGCAGTTTCCCTCTGCTTCCAGTCTTTATGCTAAGCTAGGCTAAACGTATCCTCTCTGTGTACTGAACGCACAGAAACTGATGCAACGGTTTTTTTTCTTTCTATTTAAATCCTGATTCTTTTCCTTGTGACTTCGGAGTGTGGTGGGTGATGTGAGTAACTGGATGGATCGTGCCCCCCCTGCTGATGAGACGAGGATTGTGGGATTTGAACCTCCATGTCCACACTGATAAATCTGAAAACACTGTTGGTATTTGTTTAAGTACAACAGGACAGTTTAACTATGCACACTGTGTGTTAAACTGCAGGTAACCATAGCGATATATATATAAAAATAGAAAGTATTTGGGTCATGTGAGTCTATTCTTGTTTAAACACGCCCCTCCCCCCTTTTTAAACCTGAAATACATGGATTTTAGTTGTGAATCCTGAATATTTCAGGATTTAAACTTCATCAGCAACTACTTAATCACTACCAAATACAGTTGGAATTTAAATCCCACTGAATTTATAGAACTGGAATATTTCACTTTGATAATTGTTTCACTTTTATCGATTAATGTTAATACACTTTGTTAATGTATTATTTACCAGTAATGTCAGCATGTAAATAAACTTTGTTGATTTGTAGTACGACTGAAGCTGAGAATGAGTTTGTTGCTCGAGAGGTTTTTATATTTTTCACAGAGCGTGACGGAGACACGTCTGCAGGAGGTCTTAGTATAAACGTTAAACTGACTGCCGGCGTGGAGTTTTCACATTTATCGGCAGCAGTGTGGACATGCTCTGACCGTGTGACGGGTCACGTGACTACTGACTGACTGTCTGGTTTTCTCTGCAGGACGACTGAAGCTGACGGCCTGAGTGACCCGGAAGACGACCACGGGGCGTCAGCCAACGCCCCGAGGCTTCTCCCTGCCGGGACGCCACCTCTCTCCTCCCTCGCCGGATGTCTTACCCTCGTCGCCCCCTGACGGAGGCGGGATTAACCCTCTCCTGTGTCTGTCAGCAGAGAACGTGGCCAAATGTTTTGACTTGCGAGTCTTCTTGCTGTGATGACGGATGTTTTAAAAAAAACTGATGAGAAACCACTGAAGCCGCGGACGTTTTCGAGCTCCTCCCGTCTGAACTGAAAACAGTATACGCTTTCCAATCACAGTATTTCTTTTATTGTTTCTTTGTAAAGTTGCACTTTAACTTCTAGATTAATTCCTAACCAACAGATTCCAGATGTGGTTGATTATAATATATGGTTTTATATTTATATTTGCTTTAATCAGTTTTTTTGGTGGAGAAAACCACATGAACGTTTAATCTTGATCAAAATGAAGATTTCTGTTTTTAGATTTTTGTCTTTGAATCCTCTGCTGCAGTTTCCTGACAGAGGCTGTCTTTGTGTCCTCGCGGTCCTCCTTTAACCAAACAGGGTACTCCACTGATCCCGAGCTGTCCAATAAGACGCGAGCAATACGAGGAAACGCTGTCCTGTACTCGATTGTTGTTCGTTTTCATGCCGAGCTGGCGTAGCTTCGTCTTCCCTCAGCTCGTTAAAGTTGAACCGAAAGACGCTCAAAGTTTCGTCGACTGTTTCTCCTCGATGTGCTCCTGCTGTCGTCCGGTCACCTCTGTTAATAACCTAATGTAGGACGCCACAGGTGACCTTTGACCTCAGACAGAAGACACCCGGTGCTGAGCGTGGCGTGACGCAGGTGGAGCTGATAGTTAGCCGTAGTTGTAACAGGAATGCTTAGAAACGTGATGCGCTGCTGTGTCTGCTTGCTTTGTTGCAGCTGTAGATTTCTACAGTTGTTGTTTTTTTTTGTATTAACTTTTTAATAAACACTCCAAAACAAACAAACATGTAACTCTGGCGTCTGTGTTGACCAACCGTGAAATATTTAAAGGCTGGTTAATAAAACTTTTTGGGAAATGAACCTCATGTCTGTGTGTTTTTAGATGCGTATTAAGTCGTGAGCGCTGGAGGTGTTGGCAGGTGTGCTAAGCTAGGCTAACCTCGCACAGACACGAGACCGATCCCCGTCCTAACACTGAACTGTCGAACATCTTTCAGCAGCAACAGGTCTGTGTCTGACGTCGGGCGTGTTGCAGCCTCATGGATCAATATGGCCGCCGTGAAGAAGAAAGCGGCGGCTAGTGGCGGGAAACTCCAGCGCTCGACCGACCACAAAAGTACTTTCAGTAAAGTAAAAGTACTCCCTCACTAGCTTATCCTGCGGACAGGGTTGAAGGGTGGCACAAAAGTACTTTCAGTAAAGTAAAAGTACTCCCTCACTAGCTTATCCTGCGGACAGGGTTGAAGGGTGGCACAAAAGTACTTTCAGTAAAGTAAAAGTACTCCCTCACTAGCTTATCCTGCGGACAGGGTTGAAGGGTGGCACAAAAGTACTTTCAGTAAAGTAAAAGTACTCCCTCACTAGCTTATCCTGCGGACAGGGTTGAAGGGTGGCACAAAAGTACTTTCAGTAACAATGAATTTAAAGTAAAAGTGACTTTAAATTGTAAGAGCTGTATAGTTGAAATCTTTCTGGATTATATTATCAGATTATTGCCGTTGGATCCGGTCGTGTTGGAGTTTATCGACTTAGTTTTTTTTTTTTAAATCCGACCCCGAAACTGACGGCAGCCGTCAGATTAATGTAAAGTTTATCTACTGAAGAAACTGTGTGAAGTGGTTTCTGCGCGGCCCTCTGCCGCCCCCTGCTGGTACAGAAGACTCTGAACCCCAACATTAATCCCAACATGTACAACTTTATTTAAATAAACAGGACATTTAAAATAGAGGCTCTAACTGTCTGGGGGAGTTGAAAGTAGAAAAGAAGAGGGAAGGAAATATCTGAACATCAGAAAGTTCTTTGTGTCTGTTTTGGACTACATGTGTCGATCACAGCGTGTTGGCGCTTCTTCTGCCCTCAGGTGAACTCAACACCTGAGACTTGTTTCTGAATGTCAGTCCGTGATGCTCACCAGCGTCTCTTCAGTTCGACTTCCCGTTTCGCTCAACGTTAATATTCCTGATTGTCTTTTCTCTCTCAGGGAGGAGAAGCGTCTGAGACATAATTCCCTCTGCGCCGTGTGATGGGCAGAATTTACCTGCTCGCCACAGCAGAGCGGCGTCCCACCTGCCTTCGCATTACTCAGCATCGTAGTTTCACCTTGCGCCGCTGTCTGCTGCTCAAAGTGATTTTAGAGTACAAGAAGGTTAACGTCTTAAAATAACACCTTTTATTGACAAAGTCCTTCCCAGGCCGTGTGACGAGGCCTCTGAGGACGTGTCGCGCGGTGCAGGAATCTTTAAACAGACGAAGCTTCGGCGCCGTCGGTCTGCGGTCCCGTCAGGAAGCTGCCGAGTCTCAGAGCGAGTCGTCCAGCGGCGCCATGAGCAGCTGCAGCTCCTTGAAGACGCTGCCGTGGCGGCCGACCTGCGCCGCCTTGTTCTTCACCATGTTGCTCAGGTTCTTCAGCTGCTTGCAGCACGCTCTGCACTTCTGGTGTCTGCAGCGACACAAACATCATGAAAAGCAGAACTTAGAGAGCTGCAGAGGACAGCGGGGTCAGCGACCAGTTTATGGAATCTAATCTTAATCTGTTGATTAGATTTGTTTTAGTGGCGTCCCGAGTCCGTCACTTGACTCCACTGAGTGAAGGAGGACACAGTCGTTCAGCTGATACGAAGCTTCAGCAGTCTGAGTTCATCTTCCAAACTTCTTCTTCCTCCGAGGAGGAACTCCGACTGTTGAAGCTTCGTATTTTCTTCAGCTGAACTTCAGGACGACGACTGTGTCCTCCATCGTTTAGTGTAGCAGAGTTAACACGAGGAACAAACATTTGCTTACCGACATCTGTCTTCATTAATGTCAGAGGGGTTTTTTTAGCAAAGTGGACTTTAAACTTTGACTGAACCAAACTGACAAAAGAGTCTGGTCCTTTTGCATGATGCAATATTTCCTTCCTGCTTCTGACACATTTCTGAATCCAACAGAAATAATGTGCAGAAAGCATCAGATCTATACGTCAAAGCCTGTTGTGTTCATTATCAGTAAGTGTTAGCAAATCAAACGTGTCGACAGCTGTGAGATCCGCCGGCGACACCAGATCCAGACTCACCGCTCCTCTCGCGTGATGTCGACTCCGACAGAGGGCGTGGCCTTCAGCGTGTCTGAGATCAGCATCCAGAAGTGTTTCATGATGAGCTTCAGGGACGTGCAGCCGGTCTGCATGTAGCTAAACACACACACAGTCAGGACAGAGCAGAGATATGGTCGCCTGAGCGCCGGCAGAAGAAGACGGCGTTTTCTTTTCCAGATAAAACAAAGAATCAATGAGTGGCTAAAAGTCAGGTGAGTGAATAATGACCCCCCCTTAAAGGAGCAGGAGAAGCCTCAGGTGTGATTCAGTTCACCTTTATTGGCATTAAAGTCAAACAACAATATTGCCAAAGCTTATAATATAACAAAAGAAGAATTAATTTCATAGTTCACTGAATAAAAATAACAGAAAAAGTGTGTTTGTATTTAAAAAATAAAAATGGAAAAATTAACTTGTGAATTTAATTCACATAATAAATAAAAAAGTGTTTGTGTGTTAAAGTAAATATAAAAATAAAACACTCACCTCTCATATTTGCTCTGCAGCAGTTTGTCGATCTGAGGAAGAATGGTCGTGCACAGGTCCAGTTTCCATAGAGACCTGAAAAATCAACAATCATCGTTTAACGACTGCTTTAACGCGTGAGCTTAGTGCGCAAACATTTAAAAATACAGAAATGGCCCTTTAACAGAAACGGCTCTGGCGATACGAAATATATCGTGTGTGTTTGACTCACGGTTGAAGGTTGATGATGTTGAGGATGTCCACAACAATAGACAGGTCATTCATGGAGACGGCGGCGTCCAGAGCGCTCTGCAGAGAGGAAGCACACAGGAAGTGAAGAGGAGGGAGAAGGAAGAGGTATCGGGGCGGCTTTTCATTGGCTGCTGTGCGTCGTCGCTCACCTTGACGTCCTCTCTGGCCCACACGGCTCGGACCGTCTCCAGGTTCTTGTGACGGCTGCTCAGCATCACGCACATGGTGTCGTGACCCTTCTTGATCTGAGACAGAGCCTCCTCGTCGCTCAGAGCTCCGGATCGGTTGTTGGGCGAAGACTGAGGAGAATGAAAAAATAAAAAATACTTTACACAGCTGAAAACACCGAACGCGTCAGGATCCCAGGCAGGAGCTTTAGTTTGGCGACACCGACGGCTGCAACTACAATTATTTTCATTCTCTGTCAAACATCTTCAGGATGAATCGGTTGGTTGTTTGGTCTAAAAAAATGGTGATCAGTGTTTCCCAAGAGGACGTCCTCAAATGTCCTGTTTTGTCCACAAGAGATTCAGTTTACTGTCACAGAGGAAACCAGGAAATATTAACAGGTGAGAAGCTGCAATCAGAGAATTTAGTTTCTTTTTTTTTTAGTGGCCCAAAAGGATGAATCCATTATCAAAATAAATGAATAAATTAATTAATTTTATAGTTGACACCCAAGTCGATCTATTCCACAGCTAGTCAAAGTTTTATTTACTACTTTGTGCATATTTCAGCCAACAGCCGACCTGCGTTTTAAAGGTCTGACTGCCTGAAGGCGACTAACTGAATACAAACTCACAGGCAGGAAGTCGGCCACGTTCAGGCCGATCGGCTCGTTCCTGTTGCTGAGGATGATTTTAGGTTGTGGTTTAGACTTCGCCGTGGTAACGGGAGGCTGAGTCTGAGGAGGAGGAAGAGGCGGGCCGGAGGCGGGGGTGTCGGAGGGCGCCGGGCTGATCGCTGATGGGGCGGGGCGCTTCCCGGAGGAGACCACTGTAGGCTCCACCCTCTGGACAGGTGTGGAGAAGGCCAGCGGAGGAGCCTGTAACACACACACACACACACACACACACACACACACAACAAAAGGTCACATGACCGTCTTTATTACAGCTGGTGAAAGGTGCAGACACCTTCACAGACTGACCGACTGCTGCTGCGTTCACTCACCTGCTGCTTCTCAGGAAAAGGAGACATCATGTCCTTCAGCTGGCGGCCGATCGCTAATATCGTCTCTAAGAAGAAGAAGAAGACAAAGCAAACGGTCTTCACTGTGTCCTCCATCGCTCGGGACACCCTGAGCAGGAGGTTTAAAGATGCCACCGCAGCAGAGCAAGAAAACACCAGCGAGTGGTGGAAGACGTACGGAGATCCTTCAGTAAAAGTAGTAAAAATACTCCGCTACAACTTCTGGATTCAAGGTGTTACTTAAAGATGCAGTCTCTTCTTTGTTGGTTTACTGCAGGCAGCAGAACAAGCTGCAAACACACCCGACAACAATTTAATAGTTGACAACAACTCGATTAACCGCTGCAGCTCTGGGCTGTAAGGAGAACAGGAAAGCAGCAGTCGGACAGATAAACGCTGAGCCGAACGTCACTAAGAAGCGCCGTAAAGCCGAGAAGCTGCAGATTCAGCTGCTGATTCTCTCCATTGTTCATGAGCAAATATTGATTATAGCTGCTTTAAAGCGTGCAGTGAATGTGGTTAATGAGACGAGAGCTGTGATGGACTCACCGTCCTCTGGAGGAGCGGGGAAAGGCTCCGATATCTTGGGAGGAGTGCGAGCTGGAAGACAGGAGGACTGAGTCACTGACGACCAACTCGGATAAACGGCTGAACTGAGATCAGAAATCTGAAACATCTTGTAAAACTAAAATAAATCACATTAACATTTAAAGGGTATTTAGTGTGCAGCAGAAAGAAAAGTGAACCCTGATCCACACCGGAAACAAACTGAAGTGGAGGTCAGTAAAACCCTGAACCCTGAACCAAACCGTTTGTCATTGTTTTCATTGGAGGATCAGCTGACTGCAGTTGTGACGCTGTGGTCGACCTACAGATGGCGTTCTTGGGCTGGAAGATCTCCTTGTAGTCTTCTGCGTTGTGGATTTCAGCTGACGACACCTTCTCGTCCGCCTCGTCCTCGCTGGGGCTCCGCCTCTCTCCTTCGGGGCTCCGCCTATCAGCGTCTGACCTCTGCCCCACCCTGGTGACATCACAACAGGTGACCCAAACCAGAATTTTACTTCTGTTTATTGTTTTTTTACTTTCCTTTGATAATATTTTTGTCGATTTCAAAGGAGACTGTTTCAGTCTCAACACAAGCTGCTCTACAAAAACTGTCAAAGTTATGACTCAAATCAAAAAAATATCTGATCAAAGGAAACAAAGCAGTTAGCGCCGCCAATAACTAGTTTTGAGTCAATAATTAAGTCAATAAAATGTAAAATGTTACAAACGTGTCCAAGGTGACGTCAAGTGTTTTGTTTTATCCGACCAAGAGTTTAAACCCCAAAGAGATTTACTTCTTTAAAGAACTGGTCGATTACAACGGTTTTATTTTTAAAGTTTGAGCTACAACCGCTGAGCTGAGGATTTATTTACTGACGGCACTCTGTGACATCACTG
This sequence comes from Micropterus dolomieu, assembly GCF_021292245.1. Taxonomy (NCBI): domain Eukaryota; kingdom Metazoa; phylum Chordata; class Actinopteri; order Centrarchiformes; family Centrarchidae; genus Micropterus; species Micropterus dolomieu. The sequence goes on along the minus strand of NC_060169.1, from coordinate 1,602,051 downwards.
CGTCGTCAGAGCAAACATCGATGCACGTGAGACGTTCGGCTCGTCTGGTGAATGAAAGAGCTTTATTTACGCGCAGATTAGGGTTGGTCGATTGACGATGCGATCATCTGTCGGTGACGGCTGACAGACATCACCGCGTTGAGCGGGCATCGTGATTGTAAAACCCCGCCCCCTGCGGAAAAAAAGAATCTAAATTTTTCTCACTATACCTCCATGTGAAAGCAGGTTTTCATCACAACGAACATTATCATTCTAAAATTTAAATCCATCAGCAGTACGTTTTATAAAGTCGCCTAAAAGACACAGAACTCCGTATTTTTCCTCCCGCGTTATCACGGCAGACAGAACGCCGCCTCAGACTGCGCAGGCGGCGTTCTGTCTGCAGGATGGTGGATCGTCGTACCTCTGGGAGCTGCAGGTGGTTGTGGGTCTCTCGTAGTTCCTGCGCAGAGCGTTTCCCTTGGGATCCTTCGGCTCCGTGAGCGGCTGGTTGTCCTGGATGATTCCCTTGATCACGGAGCCGCCGCTCTTCTTCACCCTCTTCAGATCCACCACGTAGGACGACACGCTGGAGAGCTGGTGAGACACGCCGATCTGACGGGCAGAGAGGTTAGAGATGAGGAGTTTTTATTACAGCAGTGAAGTTTTTCTCCTGGAGGCGGAGCTACGCACCAGCTGTTGGTTGCAGACGGCCAGGTCAGAGACTTTTCCCCAGCCCACCGGCACCACGTCGAAGCAGCGGTCGGGCTCCCAGCCAAAGACCCGCAGAGAGTCGGTGGACCCGCTGAACAGACAGCCGCCGTCCGGGCTGAAAAACACACACCTGAACACACAGAGGTCAGAGGTCACATTCCAGCAACACGCCGGCCAACCTGCCGCACTGAGAACACTCACCTGACTGGAGTCGTGTCGCCCTCCGTCGAGCCGATCATCGTGAACTTCTCCAGATCCCACAGCTTGACGGTCCTGCAGACAACACAGAGACAAACTCGCCGTCAACATCCGGCAGAACGCATCGTCCCCGCGGCGTCTGAAACAGATCCGGCGGTGGCGTCCTACCTGTCGGAGCTGCCTGACGCCAGCAGGTACTCGTTGGGGTGGAACTGCACGATGTTGACGGGGCCGGTGTGAGATTTGAACTCCGTGATGGTCTTCCCCTGGGTCAGGTCCCACAGCTGAGAGACCAGAGAAATCACACTTCAACATTCACCGCTAATGTCGGCGTCACGTCAGCCACACGGAAGCAGAGAACAAGTCAGACTGCAGAGGACTGAAGGACGAGGTCTGTGGATTTGTCCTCCATTTGTAACAGACGTAAGGAGATTAGAGATCACTTCACGGCAACCAGGACAGCAGGGGTGATTACACACACACCAACAACTCTTACAGCAGACAGAAAATACAGCCTGAGAGCTGATTTGCAGGACAAGTCTTCTTCTTCTTGTCCTCAAATCTCATGTTCAGACTGAAACAGACTTCCTGTCTGTGGCTCTCAGCTGTGAGCCCATTGGTTCCTGCTGAAGATGTAAATCTTTAAACAGATGTATAGCTGCTCTCTGTTGTTGGGGACTACTTTCAGCGGCGGATGAATCCACATGTGTGGTGAGTGTTTGGGGCAGCAGGTCGTGTCTGTGGGACCGAGTCTGAACATGAGATTTGAAAATAATGTGGATAAATATGGATTTCATTTTCTTCACTTTGATTTAATTGTTTGAACTCTTAAAATGTGTGGCTTGTAAAAAGCGTTTGAGCCAGTTGAAGTCGCGGTGCGCTTGTGATCAGGGTGGGAGCGCCTCACTCTGAGTTTCTGATACTTCAGACGCAGTTTGACGGCCGGCTCTCTCGGCTCGTACCTTGACGGTGCAGTCGTCGCTGGCTGAGGCCAACCACTTCCCATCAGGACTGAAGGCCACACTTCTCACCGCCTGAGTGTGACCCTGCAACACAAACACCAACACGACTTATAAGATATATCAAAGGGCATCGCACAAAACCTTTCTCCTGGATTACACTCCTTCCGTTTCAGAGGATGTTGACGTTTGATATGATAAACCTTTTACACATTTACACGGCTGTGACTTCTTTCACACATGCGACAACTTGAGGAAACTTTTATATCTTAAATATTATTAAACTATATTTTCAAATGTGCTTTGCAGAAAAGTATTTTGTCTTATTTAAATACTATGAACACACAGAGTGTACCCTTACCGTGTACCTGAACACATATCCTTTCCTGCGCACATCCCACAGCTGACGGACGCCACCGAGAGACAGAAATATTTCATCAGTGCAGATTCAGAGTAACATCACATCTTTTTACGCACAGGTTTGAACTTCTATACGTGTGACGACAGTCTTCGGCATAATACATTCTCTTAGACAGGTCCTCACTGCGATGGTACAAAACTGTAATCGCCCCTCACACAGACAGCCATGTAATCTCACACACTCCTGTTTGTACTTCTATACTTGCCCCAAACCTAAACAACTAAATGCCAAACCCAAACCCTGAACTGAACCTAAACCAAAATCAAAGCTCAACCTTAAAACAACAACAACATCTTACCCCTCAAACAGTCCTTTTTGAGGACCGTGTTTGAGCTTTAGACCTTGGAAGTGAGGACATTTTTTGGACCCTCAAAGACACGCCTACCTTGATGTTTGTGTCCATGGAGCTCGAGGCGAGGAAGTCTCCAAACGGGTGGAAGCCGAGGCTGGTGATGTTGGCTTTGTGTCCCATCAGAGTCCTTAAAACTGGAGAAGACAGGAAGCGTCACGCCAACAGACAGAAGGACCGATGGTCGAAGAGTCAAACGGCCAGTTTGAGAAGAAAGAAAAAGATGTCTCCTTCAATCCCTCCTACATACTTATCAGTGTTTCCCACACATAGACTTTACCTGGGCGGGCCGCCGGGTGCATTAACGACCGCCCAGGTATCTCTGTGACCCATTTAAGCATTTTGCATAGAAACACAAAGAGAGCTGTTGTCTGATATCACATTACAAGACGGGGACACGGTGGATGTTTAGGTAAAGCAACAGTGAACACACCAGAGCAGGTGTCACTGGGTACAACGCTGGTTTCACCTTCAATCTTTGATAGAATCTTTATGTCAGGGCTCACTGTATACACCTTTATAACAGCTTTAATGTTAGAGCACATCCGTGTTTTCATGTTTTCCATAAGGTGAAACGCTGATCCTTTTGGTTTCTATGATCCTGATGTAAAAATGTTCATACAGTTTCATCTGCAGCACAGTTACTTTAACGTGGAGCCTGGCGTACAGACGGTGAAGAAAGCTGTTAAAGGATTTCACACTAAGAGAACAGACTGAGTCTCACTCTTGGCAGCCTCCATGTCCCAGACTCGTATTGATCCAGACTGTGAACCGGTGACGATCTGATCCTCCGACACGTTGAACTGGACACACTCCACCGGGTTCTTGTGACCGGTCAAACTCTGAGAGACAACAAACACACAAACACACGGTCAGGATACACTGCGGCTGTAGACTCCTTCTACGTGTGGAGGCTCATTACAAAGTCACAGGTCAGAGAGCTCCGTCTGTTCTAAGGTTTGCTGGTGGCGTTCAGAGGTGTCGTCGTGTAGCTGAGCTGCAGGGAGGAGGTCTCACCATGATGCAGTTGGCCTTGCTGACAGCCCAGAGGTTGACCCTGCAGTCCTCCCCTCCTGTGGCCAGCAGGCGGCCGGAGCTTTTGCCCAGAGCCAAACAGGAAACTCTGCTGGAGTGAGCCTCGAACTCCTCTGTACAACAACACAGGAGGGACACATTTAGTTCTGCTCACGGCGGCTACGCCATCTTCTTTTAAACTGGAGCTAAAGATGTTCTGTTAGTGAATCCAACATGAATTAAAACAGCATTCTTCACGTCCGGTGAGAATGAAAGTGTCTGTGTTGGATGACTGCAGCAGTCAGTTTATCAAACAGTATATGAAACAGGAAGAACAAAGTTTGTACTCACGCAGTCGCCACGAGATCTTGGTGGTGTTGGCGGCAGCCATACTGGTCACACTGTTTGAACTGCTGGACCGCCGCTGAGGTTAATTCATGAAGTTCAATCAGGATCAGCGAGGACACACATCAGCTTCACTCTCTGCACGGAGCTTCATTCACCTGCAAACACACAACGTACGAGTCAGATACGTAAACCTGCTGACCGCCACGTCAGGAAACCACAGGGAACATGTCCCCTCTTTCACTTCTGCTCTCTTTTACACTGGAACAGTATTAGCACATTCATGCACTTTACTAGTGCTGGTGAAAAAAAATTGATTCTTAGATGCATCGCGGACTATTCTGAAGCGATTCACAAATGTCAAAAATTAAGCGTAATACTGACGTAACGTAAAAGGCGGAACTCTGAAGTGCAGCGCCTGGACAGTCTGTGACGTGCAAATAGGGCTGGACAATAACACAATATCATTTCTTTCAATAACAATGTAAAAAATGTTCAATAAATGTTTTATTCACTTGAATCATACATGAATTAAGACTTAATTTTTTTATGAAGATGTTAATTCTGTTGAAGAAAAAAAGACTGAAAAAAGCTCTTAATTTAACTCGTGCACATTTGTTCACAAAGATTTTATCATAATAGTTTTGAATGTTCTACGTCAGATTTGTAAAGTGTTCTGACCATAAAGAAGAGTTAAAACCACAATTACTTTCCCTCAGGAGCAAAAATCAGCCTTATGGTGATAATTATCGATATTGAAAGATATGAAACTTTTTATTGTGATACCATTTTTGGCCGTATCGTCCAGCCCTTCGTGCAAATAACGACACTATAATGCACAATAATGACAAGATGGCTGAGCGAGAAGTCTGACCAGCGTCCTCTGCAATAAAGCTGGCGTATGGAAGGACTTTGGAAAAGAGCCACACTGTATGCAAGTTGAGTCAAACTAAACTAAAATATTTTGGAAAAGCAACAAACACGTCTGGTTTTAGCTGCTGCCAACCAGAGGACCGTCGAGCACGCCATGTCAGAGCTTCCACCTGACTCGGGAAAAGGAAAAGCGAATCACAAACTCTATCGCAGCTTTTACTGCCAAGGACTTCTGTCCATACTCAGTCGCTGAGAAGCCGAGCTGTCACGCACTTACAGCCGAGATACGACGTCCAGTCTCCAACATGTACGCTGCTGCAGGCACACGTTTCGGTTCCTGTTAGTTCTCTGCTATGCTGCGATTTATGCTGGCAAACGTAACCTTCCACTGCAAATGCTTCCATTTGTTTTATTAAAAAAAGATAGTAGCGGTAAATTCATTAGGGATCATTACAAATACTTTTCTTTAAGGAGTCACACAGTGGGAAAAACTCTGAATCGTAATCGAACCGTAGAGTGTCTAGAGATTCACTCCCCTACTTATTACTAACTCTGCTTCTTCCCTTTCCTGTAGCTTTGTGCTTCTCCTCTCTCCTTCTGTCGCTTTCTGCAGGTGTTTGCACATGTGGCAGGTTTCCTCCTGCTACAATTATTAATATTAGTCCTATTATTATTACTATAATTATCTATACCATTACAGATTTTCAGTCTGTTCAACTGTTACCTTTACTGTCTGTACACACTGGCCACACAGTAATAAAATAAACGTAATACTGCGAACATTCTGCAGCATTCGATATGATACTGTGATAACGGAACTGAGTCAAAGTGTATTATTGTTTGTAATGTTATGTACATGCATAATATACAATGAAATGATTTATTCAAAAGGTCACACATTTTCATAGATTTGGGTGTACAAATATTTCTGACCTGCCAGATTCTGTAACACTAGAGGACGAAAAAGCCAAAGTGTTGAAAGATACGCATGTTTGTACTAAAACTATCTGAATATATAAGCTCAGATGGTTTTGGTTTAAAAGCTTTCCTCTTTTGAGAACCTGTGTGAAAGAATTTTGTCAACCACTTGTTAAAATCAAGTGATAAACAGCTGACAAGTTAATTAAAGAGAGATTCACAAATACACTAACAGCCTGGCAGGAGACAAAGGCCTGCTGTGAGAGAACAGGATGAAATAAAACAACATAAACAACAGACCGAAGAAGCAAACAACAACAAACCTTAGAAACCAGGTACAGAGAATAACAAAAACTAATCTACAGAGAGCAGACAACAGTTCCTGCTGCTCAGCTCACAGGATAAACGGCTAACTTCAGCTAACTTGATGCTAAGTTAATGTTTAATAAGCTTATTAAGAAACACCTTTGATCTTAACGTCACTTAGCAGATTAGCTGTCGTTCAAAACAAATTAAACGACGGAGAAACAGCTGAGACGTTCAAGTTAGCTGGTTTTATTAATTAACTTAAATTAAATTTAAGGATTCTTAGTTTAATGTCACTAATCTCTGGTGGTGAACTAGCTAACGTTAGCCGCTTAGCATGGGTTAGCCTTAGCTAATTAAAGCTAGTTGTTGTTGTTGTTGTTGTTTCCGGTAGAAACGCGTTCACGGTTTACCTTCGTCTGTCCGCCGCGAAGCATCTGACCGAGCGGGTTAAAGTGTGAACGTTAAACCGGCAGCTGGTCGGTGTCTCCGGTGTCTCCGCCGCTGCTGGCAACTTGTTGACAGTCCGGTTGCTCCTCAGCTGCAGCTTAGCAACTGAGACCCGTCACTTCCGCTCACGTCATATATTTACAGTTTGAAACAACTTTATTAACAAATATTTTTTTTAGACTAAACATCATTAATAAACCTGAAAGTAAACAACAATAAAAGCTTTTTCTTTATTTTTTACTTTTCCGTTGACGTCATAAACTTACTGTTTGAAACAACTTTAAAACAACAATCAAGGTAGTTTATTAGTCATTATCTATTTTTGCCCCCAACTTTCCTCATATTTACACACATATTACTTAACAAAGCTGAACAAACATAAATAGAAGCTGTTTTTTAATTACGGTTGACGATGGATGGATGGATGTTTCCGCTGACGCCATAAACTTACTGTTTGAAATAACTTTATTGACGACTACTTTTTTGGAGGCCTTTTCTCCCATTTTATTCAAATAAAAAAAAAAAATACACTTTACAAGCTTAAAGTTAACATAAAAGCAGCTTTTTTTTTTTTTTATTGCATTTAAAAAATATTTTTATAAAATTATTGTTTTTATTGCCCCAAATTATTTGGGCTCATCTCCGGTGGGGATGAGACTGAGCGTCTGGTGACCTGGTGCAGCCAGAACCACCTGGAGCTCAACGCTCTGAAGACTGTGGATTTTAGAAAGAGTCCGGCCCCACCCTCCCCCATCATCCTGCGTGACTCCACGGTCGCCACTGTGGACTTCTTCAGCTTCCAGGACCTCAAGTGGGCAAAGACCATGATGGTGCACTTCTACACCGCCATCACTGAGTCCCCATCCTCACCTCCTCCATCTGGTTCCTGCTGCTACTGCAGGGACAGCGGCAGGCTGCTCAGACGCTCTGCAGAGAAGGTGATCGGAATCTTCCATCTCTTCTGGACCTGTACGCCTCCAGGACCAGTACCCCTCCAGGACCTGTACGCCTCCAGGACCAGTACCCCTCCAGGACCTGTACGCCTCCAGGACCAGTACCCCTCCAGGACCTGTACGCCTCCAGGACCAGTATCGCTCCAGGACCTGTAACCCTCCAGGACCTGTATTGCTCCAGGACCTGTAACCCTCCAGGACCTGAACCCTCTAGGACCAGTACCCCTCCAGGACCTGTAACCCTCCAGGACCTGTACCCCTCCAGGACCTGAACCCCTCCAGGACCTGTAACCCTGCAGGACCTGTAACCCTCCAGGACCTGTACGCCTCCAGGACCAGTATTGCTCCAGGACCTGTACCCCTCCAGGACCTGAACCCCTCCAGGACCTGTAACTCTCCAGGACCTGTACGCCTCCAGGACCAGTATTGCTCCAGGACCAGTACCCCTCCAGGACCTGTAACCCTGCAGGACCTGTAACCCTCCAGGACCTGTACGCCTCCAGGACCAGTTTTGCTCCAGGACCTGAACCCCTCCAGGACCTGAACCCCTGCAGGACCTGTAACCCTGCAGGACCAGTACCGCTCCAGGACCAGTACCCCTCCAGGACCTGTACCCCTCCAGGACTTGAACCCCTCCAGGACCTGTAACCCTGCAGGACCTGTAACCCTCCAGGACCTGTACGCCTCCAGGACCAGTTTTGCTCCAGGACCTGAACCCCTGCAGGACCAGTAACCCTCCAGGACCAGTACCGCTCCAGGACCAGTACCCCTCCAGGACCTGAACCCATCCAGGACTCTCACTCCCTTCTGAGGCTGCGGGCCATCAGGACCAGAACCTCACGCCACATACTGGCCACACGTTTCTTATTATTCTTTTATATTTTCTGACCATGTTCTGTTCAATGTTTACAGGAAACCCTGTGACGTGTTTGACAGCAGGGGGCGGTACCGCTGCGGGTGGACGCACAGGAGGAAGGAGGAGGAGAAGAACCCGGACGTGGTTTGTCAACACCGCCTCTGAAGAACTAACTTTCTGACGCACCGTGACATTACAACCCGGTTTAATGAGTTAACGCGTTTCTATGATAAACCGCTGTTATTCAGAACCGGATCCAACATGGCGGCGGTGGACGTGGAGGACGAGAGCATCCTGGCGTCGATCTTTAAGGACAGCTTCCCGGACAGCAGGAGGGACAACCCGGACTTCGCGGCCTACCTGTCCGAGCTGAGCTCCTTCGGGCTGGACAAGCTGGTCCGGGAGCCGGAGCGGCTGGCGGAGGAGCGGGCCCAGATCCTGCAGCAGACCCGGGAGCTGGCCTTCTCCAACTACCAGACCTTCATCCGGACCGCAGACTGCACCGAGCACATCTACCGGGACTTCGGCCGGGTGGAGGGCAGCGTGTCCCGGCTGCTGGACAAGCTGCCCGGCTTCGGGGAGAGATGCAGGTGGGTGCTGCTGGTGAACAGGTTCAATAAGGCGACAGTTAAATTGTTTATTGTAAACATTAATTATTGTTGATGAGCGCCAGATACATTTAATCTGTGGGTTTATTGTGATAATAACCAGACATCATTTACAGAACAGTTTATCAAAATGTTGTTGTTTTATTCAGAATATACCACATAAGGAAAAAAAAATAGGAGGATAAAAGATTTTGTTTACTTGCATTTCGAGAATAAAGTTAAAATTTCGAGATTAAAGAAACATTATTGTCTCATTTGGACTTTATTCTTTTGATAAAGGCTTTTTAAGGTAACTTTTAGATTTAAGGGGGAAACTACCTGGCAAAGAGCTCCAGGTTCAATAGTTGGTTATTAGTGTTTTTGCAGATCTGTTTTATTACTGAACTGAAATAAATTAATGGGGCATTAAAGCAACACCTGCATGACTGCCTGATTTTGAGGCCCCCTCACATTCTGCAGTGTATTTGTTTTAAATTTGCATCTTGGAGAATGGAAACCGCAGCAACAAGACGATGGTCTGGTTTCATCTTTACGTTAAAGTCCACTTCCTCTCATCTCGCTGGAGTCTTGCTCTGACAGCTCTGAACATGGACCACCTGCCGAGTCTGATCAGGTCTCTCTAAAGATGTCGGCTCAACAGTCTCTGACTTCAGTTATTTGGCCTACATGAGTCCCATTTTGTCCAGACTGGACCTTTAGGAGCAGCCTTAAGTCCAAGGTGGACCAACATGGCTCCTGTCCCGGCTCTCTTTCCTCTCCTCTGAGCGATCACCACGCCGTGGTACCTGGTCCAGTTGATCTTGTTCCCATACTTCTTTTTTTGTCTTTGTCTAAACTGAATATCTTGATACAGCGGGGACCCAGTTAAAAGTTTCCAGGGGCCCACTGAGTATCTGGGAACCATGAATTAGTTTGCCATGTTACAAGTAAAACAGGAGCACAGAACTGTGATCAGGACGTTACCTCTGTGACCGAGGTGGAGGGGACACCAGGGCTCAGATTAGAGGTGTGACGACACTAAACTCACGAGACGTGGCGATCCGAGATATTGGATTCATGAGAACGAGACGAGAAGATAGTTTAACACTCTATTCAGTGCTGGGGGTCCTCTCATAGAAAACTTTCAGCATTAAACACTTAATTTTCAGCAATCTGCACCAATTTTTGGTGAAAATGTTTTTATTTCTGTGAAGGGAAACACAAAAGTTAGGCTGCAGTTAACAATTCAAACTCTTAAGTCAGTGCAGCTCTCAGCTATTCTGTGCTGCTTTCAGATCTGTCTCTCCTGTAGATCAACTATCATCCCTGGTGTGTCATGAGTTAGTCTTCCCCTCCGGAAAGCCAAAAAGAAACTGTGTCAGGAAGAAGTTACTGATCAGTGCACAAGTCATCAAGTCAATTTATAATAAGTATCTTGTTTTTGTTTTTTTAGCTTTTCATTTCTTAGTTTACATTTTTTTTGTTGTTTTTTTTCCAGAACACTTTTAACTAGTTATGCTTTCAAAAGTGACGGACGTGTCTCAAGGGTCCCCAGTGTAAATGACACCTATCACTGTGACAGTCAACTTCAAATAGAAGCTCTAGACCAGGGGCCCCTTAACCCCCTCAGGCCCCTCGTTTCTGTGCCCGGTAGGCCCGTTCGGTAATCCATCCATGGACGCAAAACACGCCAAGACTGAGATTCCCAATCTGGTCCCAGAATAAGTCGAATGTGCTTTGAGTGTGAAACTATAGGTGTTTGTGTTCAGGGGGTTCATGAAGGAGGCGGAGGAGATCGGGGTCAGTCGCCGGATGAACAGCCTCACGCTGAACCGTCACACCGAGATCCTGGAGATCCTGGAGATCCCTCAGCTCATGGACACCTGCGTCCGCAATGGCTACTACGAGGAGGCTCTGGAGCTGGCGGCGTACGTCAAGAGGCTGGAGAGGAAGCACTCCTCGCTCCTCGTCATCCAGGTGAGTCCAGGTCCACCTGAGAAAGTGTTGTTCTAAAGATGAAAACTAAGAGGTGACAGAATATTAAGAGAGTGTCATCTGCATGGAAACTGAACATCTTTGAGTTCTGGACTTTTGAAGACGTCACCCTGAGCATTTTATGAACTCAGTAATTAATAGACATAAAGAATTTAGATAAAATGATGAAAATAATTATCAGTTGCAGCCGTAATCAATGTTTCAGTCTTTCAACTAAAAAGATCCGAAGCTCTTGTTGCTGCTTTAAGTCATCAGACATCTAGTTTTGTTCAACCAACAGTCCAAAACCCAAAGATTCAGTTTACTCAGACGTTGGAAAAGCTTCCACCAGAGAATGTTTTTTACGGTTTTAACTTGAAATATAAAATTATCAATTGATTATCAACAGTTGCAGATAAATTTTATGTTGACGCACTGATTAATCGACCAATCGCAGCTGATCTGAGACGTCTTGTATCCTCAGAGTATCGTGCGTGAAGTGCGTCAGTCAACTCAGCTGATGCTCAACCAGCTGCTGCAGCAACTGCGCAGCAACTCGCAGCTTCCTGTCTGCCTGCGCGTGATTGGCTACCTGCGGAGGATGGACGTGTTCACGGAGGCGGAGCTGCGGGTGAAATTCCTGCAGGCGCGCGGCACCTGGCTGCACTCCATCCTCGCCGCCATCCCTGAAGACGACCCCTACTTCCACATCACCAAAACCATCGAGGCCTGCAGAGTCCACCTCTTCGACATCATCACCCAGTACAGAGCCATCTTCTCTGACGAGGACCCGCTGGTGCTCCCCGCCGGCGGACAGATGGCGGTGAACGAGGGCGCCATTTTCCACGGCTGGGTGGTGCATAAGGTGTCTGAGTTCCTGGAGACTTTAGACAGGGACCTGCAGCGGGGCGTGGGGGGCCGTCTGGACTCCCTGCTGGGTCAGTGCATGTACTTTGGCCTGTCCTTCAGCAGGGTTGGGGCGGACTTCCGCGGGCAGCTGGCGCCCATGTTCCAGCACGTGGCGGCGGAGACGTTCCGCAAAGCCGTGCAGGAGGCGGTGGAGAAGTTCCAGGAGGACATGAACCTGTACATGCTCACCTCCCTGCCCTCGGTGCTGGGAGCGACCATCCCCCCCGTGGCCCCCGGCACCCAGCCCGGCACCCTGCAGCCCCCGATGACGCTGCTGGACTTCCAGCCGCTGGCCTGGTTCCTCAACAACATCCTGACCGCCTTCAACGACCTCCGACTCTGCTGCCCCGTCGGACTGGCTCGTGACGTCACCACGTGTCTCGAAGACGGCCTCAAGATGGTGAGCTAGGAAGTAAACAGGTTCCTGTCAGGTGACAAGGCATATCTGTACCGGTGTGTTGAGTGTCGCCTCTCTTGTTTCCTGTCAGGTGACCCGTCAGATTCTGGTGTTCCACCGGGCGGAGGAGTCGGCCTTCAGCAGCAGGGAGAAGGAGCTGTTCCTTCAGTTCTGCTGTTCGTACGCTGACGACCTGCTGCCGTTCCTCAACCGCTGTCTGCAGGTCCTGTTTCCTCCGGCTCAGCTCGCTCTCATTCTGGGTGAGGATGCTGGTTGTTTCTCTCTCTGTTCTTTATTTTCCTCAAAACACTAATGGTTACAGCGATCTGGAGCCACACGCAAACAGAATCCAGATCTCAACATAAACCTCCGGCCGAGGTCCAGTTTGATTTAGAGGGTCTCATAAAGTAACATGTTCGGATAATATTTTCAGTTCTTCAGTCTCTTATCCCACATTAATATCACATCAAAACACAGTTGTAATCAGAGGGAGACAGTCTGTTTATATTTATAGTGAACTTTCTGATCAGCAGATGTCTGTACAGATTCCTTCTTTTAGCTCAATAATCTAAATCCAGATTATCCTCTGGACCCCTCTGGTGCTCGGTACAGCTGACAGCAGAACCTAAAGACCGAGACCTCGGTCTGTTCCGTGGGTATATTATTAGACGGAGGCCAAACCCAAAGATGGCGCATATTCAGAGAATTGCTCACCAGGCACATACGGCAGAAATGAAAACTTCCAGGTTTTCTGGGGGCGGGGGGGATACGCTGCAGCCTGACACAACTGGGAGAAATCCAGGATTTGACAAAGAAATGGCTGCGAAAACCGACCAATGTTAAATATTAAACTAACTTCACCCCGGCTTCCATACACGATGGCGTTGTGACGCAGCTGCATTTGTCACCGTCTTCCACTTGTTGGATCTCCGTTAGCTAGAAAAACGAGTCATGTTGTCCCAAGTATTGGATCTCGTGACATCCCCAGTGTGAACTTGTAGTTTTAGAGTAGAAGAGCTGTGTGCAATTTGTCATTGAGCTAATTGAGTCTTTATAAAATGGCCACCATCAAACTATATATTACAAGTTTATCGTTCTATTCTTTCAAAAACGTGACCTGATAAGTCTTATGATCTGCAGACTCAGGGGTCTTCTGGACCTCCATCAGACCAGAAGCTGAGGAGCCTTAAACATTACTTTCAGGAGTTTCTCTGAACTCTAACTGAAGATGTTTTATGAAACACGGCAGCAGTTTGCTGTGACATTCGTAGATTTTCCTGCTCCATCCAGAGCTAATCCTAATGAGTAGGGCTGAAGGAGTTTGGAAACTAATCTAAATGTGATATTTTTTTAAAAACAATATTGCGATTGAATATGAAATTATTTTTTAATAACTGACATAAGGGAATAAAATTCAGCTAATTTAGGCACCATTTAATGTAATAATGTTGTCATTCAATGTTCGATATATTTACACAAAAACATTACATGCATGATTGCATGAACAAAAGGACCCGTGTCTTTCAGTACATGACAATTACTCCACTTTATTAACAACCAGGTATTTCAATTAAAAATGCACGATTGATCCGGTTTTATTACTGTATAAGTCAGCCATGATAAAATGGGTTGAATTATGAGCAATGGTGGAGAAGTAGTATCAAATTATAATCATTTCAGAGCAAGATAATTTGAGTCAAGTCCCGTTATTAAATAATATAATATTAACAGGTAGGAATAACTACAGAAGATAAACAAGTTCAACAGAGTATTATAACATTATAGTAAGTGCTCATTACAAAACCCACAATTCTACCTCCAATTAATGAGTCCTTCTCGTTTTAATCTCCACGAGTCCATATCTCAACAAAAACCTCTTTTCTGGATCCCAGCAAGAAAAAAACTCAAGTTTGAGGTTTAATTCAGAAGTTGGCCAACGGAAGAAAACCAAGTGACGCTTCTCACGTCTATTAGACAAGCTCTGTAACTCTCCGACAACACCGGAGTCCCCCGTAGTCGTCCGATGCTGCTGGTTAGCAGCGAACTGTAACGTGGGACAGACTGGGTCTCTTTCGGACTGGCGAGTTTTGTTTGAAACGCCGTTTCACAGATATTCCCCTGACCTGACTGGTGTCTTTCTGTTGTCACGGTGCAGCATAACCAAGTTGATGCTTCCTCTGCAGACGGCTTTACTTCCGCGTGTCATGTGACCATAATCGCAAATGCAATTAATGGTTCAGACCTACTAATGAGTATAGTGACCCAGAACCTTTGTAGTACCACAGGATGAGAAAAGAGAAAATGTATTCATCAAATTAGTTTTAGCCCCACAGCTGGTAGGAAGAAATCATCATCTGTATGTTCTTTACGTCCCAACACTGGTCGGCCTGACTCAGACCACAGAGTTAAACATAAAGGCGTGTTTGAACCTGTTCTGTTGTTCTGCAGGTGTTCCTCCGACTCAGCTGCACAGGTACGGCAGTTTGGGCTGCATCGACCTCCCCGCGGTCCTCGAGCCTCTGCAGTTTGTGCTTCCACCAAGGGAGGTGCTACAGCCAGTACCAGATGTCGACATCGCCAGCGAACTGGGCAGCCTGACATTTGAGACACAACTCAAAGAACCAGTATCGGATCCTGACGTCACCGTGGAGGCAGGACGTCCAGACCCGGCGTCAACCCGGTCCGGCCTTATAGACTCTGAGCCGAGCGCTGAACTGACGGAGCTGAAGTCTGAGGAACGAGACGAAGAGTCGCTACAGGACGAAGACTTCTCTTTGGAGTAATAAGTTGATGGTGACTCTGGGATCTGGTGATGGATGCGTCTTATTTTGTGGACATTTAAATAATAAATTGAAATTCCTCTCCTTCGCTGCTCCGACCCTTAATTCAAGGTTTAGGACGGTCACTGTTGTCTGAGGCCAAATCAACAGAAATGGATCAAACCACAGCAGCAGGAGATCACCCGTGTGTTCGTCTACACAGGAAGCATTTCAGTTTAATCATGGTTTCAAGTCTGTTTATTTCCATTTTACACTACAGTGATTAACGCAGGTGAGGTAAAGCAAGATATTTTCACTCACCTTTTCAAGTGCCTTCGTGGATGCAGGTTGTAGTCCCAACAAGTGTTCACATTCCAGTCAAAGAAACAGCGCTTTAAAAAGGCTGACTGTGTTCAGACCAAAGAGAGCTCCAGGGTGTGTTTAGCCTAGCTTAGCACAAAGACTGCAAGCAGGGGGGAACTGCTAGCCTAGTTACATGAAGAGGAAAAACAACTGCAAAAAAACTCCTATTTTCTTTTTTTAAGATCTAGATTGAAGGATAATCTGAGAATCAAATGTGTTTATGTAAGAGGGGTAATATATTTAAATAAAGTGATTCAATAAAAAGACAATCTGCAACAGCTGAAGTGGATTTTAACATTTATTTGGGAAGAATATAGATACATTATATTGATACGTCAACATTCAAAGCTGATTTAACATAAAGTCTCGTCTGTTGAAAATCTTTTGAGGGAGAAAATGCTGGTTTTGTATTTTAAGGACTGTTTCTGCATGTTTGACCTAGAGTTTGGAAAGCAGACTACACTCTGTAAGGTCCTTTAAATTTAATATCAAATAACTCAGATGATGCGTTTTTATGTGTCCAAATCCAAAAGCTCTCACTTCTTCTTGACAAACTTCTTGTGAGTGGCGTTGGGGTTGGCTCGTCTCCTTCCACCCCCACTCTGGCCATCTCTGATCTGCAGGTTGGCCGCTCGACTGTAGATGTCATTCTCGCAGAAAGGCGACGCTCCGGCCACGTAGTCCGGGTTGAAGACGTCGGTCTTCTGACGAGCTTTGCGGGAGAGTCTCTGCTGGGGGGCACGCTGGTCCTCCACCAGCTGGGGGTTGTTGCCGTGTTTCCCTCCCTGAGGCAGAGGCAGCGAGTGCTGAAACACGCCACACAGAAGGGTCAATAAGGCCGAAACACGCCACACAGAGGGGGTCAATGAGGCCGAAACACGCCACACAGAGGGGGTCAATGAGGCCGAAAAAAAAACCCACACAGAGGGGGTCAATAAGGCCGAAACACGCCACACAGAGGGGGTCAATGAGGCCG